>NW_028322098.1:300000-575658 GCF_057628025.1 Oncorhynchus mykiss
ATCGGAAAAAAATCGTGAAAAATCGGCAAAAAAAATCGGGAAAAAAATCGGGAAAAAATCAGGAAAATCGGCAAAAAAAATCGGAAAAAATCGGAAAAAATCGGAAAAAAAATCGGAAAAAATCGGAAAAAATTTTTGAAAAAAAATCGGAAAAAATCGGAAAAAATCGGAAAAAAATCGGGAAAAAAATCGGGAAAAAAATTGGCAAAAAAATCGGGAAAAAATCGGGAAAAAATCAGGAAAATCGGCAAAAAAAAATCGGAAAAAATCGGGAAAAATCGGAAAAAAAAATCGGAAAAAATCGGAAAAAATCGGGAAAAATCGGAAAAAAAATCGAAAAAAATCGGAAAAAATCGGAAAAAAAATCGGAAAAAAAATCGGGAAAAATCGGAAAAAAAAATTGAAAAAAAATCGGAAAAAATCGGAAAAAATCGGAAAAAAATCGGGAAAAATCGGCAAAATAATTGGCAAAAAAATCGGGAAAAAATCGGGAAAAATCGGAAAAAAAATTCGGAAAAATTCGGAAAAAATCGGAAAAAAAAATCGGGAAAAAATCGGAAAAATTCGGAAAAAATCGGAAAAAAATTCGGAAAAAAAATCTGAAAAAATCGGAAAAAATCGGAAAAAAAATTCGGAAAAAATCTGAAAAAATCTGAAAAAATCGGGAAAAAACGGCAAAAAAATCGGCAAAAATCGGAAAAAATCGGACAAAAAATCAGAAAAAAATCGGAAAAAAATCGAAAAAAAATCGGGAAAAATCGGAAAAAAAATCGGAAAAAAAATCGGGAAAAATCGGAAAAAATCTGAAAAAAAATCTGAAAAAAATCGGGAAAAAATCGGGAAAAAATCAGGAAAATCGGCAAAAAAAAATCGGAAAAAATCGGGAAAAATCGGAAAAAAAAATCGGAAAAAATCGGAAAAAATCGGGAAAAATCGGAAAAAAATTCGGAAAAAATCGGAAAAAATCGGGAAAAATCGGAAAAAAATCGGAAAAAATCGGAAAAAATCGGGAAAAATCGGAAAAAAAATCGGAAAAAAAATCGGAAAAAATCGGAAAAAAAATTTGAAAAAAAATCGGAAAAAATCGGAAAAAATCGGAAAAAAATCGGGAAAAAAATCGGGAAAAAAATTGGCAAAAAAATCGGGAAAAAATCGGGAAAAATCGGGAAAAATCGGCAAAAAAATCGGGAAAAAAATCGGGAAAAAAATCGGCAAAAAAATTGGCAAAAAAATCGGGAAAAAATCGGGAAAAATCGGAAATAATCGGCAAAAAAATCGGGAAAAAATCGGGAAAAAATCAGGAAAATCGGCAAAAAAAAATCGGAAAAAATCGGGAAAAATCGGAAAAAAAAATCGGAAAAAATCGGAAAAAATCGGGAAAAATCGGAAAAAAAATCGAAAAAAATCGGAAAAAATCGGAAAAAAAATCGGAAAAAAAATCGGGAAAAATCGGAAAAAAAATTTGAAAAAAAATCGGAAAAAATCGGAAAAAATCGGAAAAAAATCGGGAAAAATCGGCAAAAAAATTGGCAAAAAAATCGGGAAAAAATCGGGAAAAATCGGAAAAAAAATCAGAAAAAAATCGGAAAAATTCGGAAAAAATCGGAAAAAAAATCGGAAAAAAAATCAGAAAAAAATCGGAAAAAATCGGAAAAAAAATTCGGAAAAAATCGGAAAAAAAATCGGGAAAAATTTGAAAAAAAATTTGAAAAAAAATCGGAAAAAATCGGAAGAAATCGGAAAAAAATCGTGAAAAATCGGCAAAAAAATCGGAAAAAATCGGAAAAAAAAATTGAAAAAAAATCGGAAAAAAATCGTGAAAAATCGGCAAAAAAATTGGCAAAAAAATCGGGAAAAATCGGAAATAATCGGCAAAAAAATCGGGAAAAAATCGGGAAAAATCGGAAAAAAAATCGGGAAAAAATCGGGAAAAATCGGAAAAAAAATTCGGAAAAATTCGGAAAAAATCGGAAAAAAAAATCGGGAAAAAATCGGAAAAAATCGGAAAAAATCGGAAAAAAAATCGGAAAAAAATCGGAAAAAAAATCAGAAAAAAATCGGAAAAAATCGGAAAAAAAATTCGGAAAAATTCGGAAAAAATCGGAAAAAAATTCGGAAAAAAAATCTGAAAAAAATCGGAAAAAATCGGGAAAAATCGGAAAAAAAATCGAAAAAAATCGGAAAAAATCGGAAAAAAAATCGGAAAAAAAATCGGGAAAAATCGGAAAAAAAATTTGAAAAAAAATCGGAAAAAATCGGAAAAAATCGGAAAAAAATCGGGAAAAATCGGCAAAAAAATTGGCAAAAAAATCGGGAAAAAATCGGGAAAAATCGGAAAAAAAATCAGAAAAAAATCGGAAAAATTCGGAAAAAATCGGAAAAAAAATCGGAAAAAAAATCAGAAAAAAATCGGAAAAAATCGGAAAAAAAATTCGGAAAAAATCGGAAAAAAAATCGGGAAAAATTTGAAAAAAAATTTGAAAAAAAATCGGAAAAAATCGGAAGAAATCGGAAAAAAATCGTGAAAAATCGGCAAAAAAATCGGAAAAAATCGGAAAAAAAAATTGAAAAAAAATCGGAAAAAAATCGTGAAAAATCGGCAAAAAAATTGGCAAAAAAATCGGGAAAAATCGGAAATAATCGGCAAAAAAATCGGGAAAAAATCGGGAAAAATCGGAAAAAAAATCGGGAAAAAATCGGGAAAAATCGGAAAAAAAATTCGGAAAAATTCGGAAAAAATCGGAAAAAAAAATCGGGAAAAAATCGGAAAAAATCGGAAAAAATCGGAAAAAAAATCGGAAAAAAATCGGAAAAAAAATCAGAAAAAAATCGGAAAAAATCGGAAAAAAAATTCGGAAAAATTCGGAAAAAATCGGAAAAAAATTCGGAAAAAAAATCTGAAAAAAATCGGAAAAAATCGGAAAAAAAATTCGGAAAAAATCTGAAAAAATCTGAAAAAATCGGGAAAAAACGGCAAAAAAATCGGCAAAAATCGGAAAAAATCGGACAAAAAATCAGAAAAAAATCGGAAAAAAATCGAAAAAAAATCGGGAAAAATCGGAAAAAAAATCGGAAAAAAAATCGGGAAAAATCGGAAAAAATCTGAAAAAAAATCTGAAAAAAATCGGGAAAAAATCGGGAAAAAATCAGGAAAATCGGCAAAAAAAAATCGGAAAAAATCGGGAAAAATCGGAAAAAAAAATCGGAAAAAATCGGAAAAAATCGGGAAAAATCGGAAAAAAAATCGGAAAAAATCGGAAAAAAAATCGGAAAAAAAATCGGAAAAAAAATCGGGAAAAATCGGAAAATAAAATTGAAAAAAAATCGGAAAAAATCGGAAAAAATCGGAAAAAAATCGGGAAAAATCTGCAAAAAAATTGGCAAAAAAATCGCGAAAAAATCGGAAAAAATCGGAAAAAAAATCGGAAAAAAAATCGGAAAAAAAATCGGAAAAAATCGGAAAAAATCGGGAAAAATCGGAAAAAAAAATTGAAAAAAAATCGAAAAAAATCGGAAAAAATCGGAAAAAAATCGTGAAAAATCGGCAAAAAAAATCGGGAAAAAAATCGGGAAAAAATCAGGAAAATCGGCAAAAAAAATCGGAAAAAATCGGGAAAAATCGAAAAAAAAATTCGGAAAAAATCGGAAAAAATCGGGAAAAATCGGAAAAAAAATCGGAAAAAATCGGAAAAAATCGGGAAAAATCGGAAAAAAAATCGGAAAAAAAATCGGAAAAAATCGGAAAAAAATTTTGAAAAAAAATCGGAAAAAATCGGAAAAAATCGGAAAAAAATCGGGAAAAAAATCGGGAAAAAAATTGGCAAAAAAATCGGGAAAAAATCGGGAAAAATCGGGAAAAATCGGCAAAAAAATCGGGAAAAAAATCGGGAAAAAAATCGGCAAAAAAATTGGCAAAAAAATCGGGAAAAAATCGGGAAAAATCGGAAATAATCGGCAAAAAAATCGGGAAAAAATCGGGAAAAAATCAGGAAAATCGGCAAAAAAAAATCGGAAAAAATCGGGAAAAATCGGAAAAAAAAATCGGAAAAAATCGGAAAAAATCGGGAAAAATCGGAAAAAAAATCGAAAAAAATCGGAAAAAATCGGAAAAAAAATCGGAAAAAAAATCGGGAAAAATCGGAAAAAAAAATTGAAAAAAAATCGGAAAAAATCGGAAAAAATCGGAAAAAAATCGGGAAAAATCGGCAAAAAAATTGGCAAAAAAATCGGGAAAAAATCGGGAAAAATCGGAAAAAAAATCAGAAAAAAATCGGAAAAATTCGGAAAAAATCGGAAAAAAAATCGGAAAAAAAATCAGAAAAAAATCGGAAAAAATCGGAAAAAAAATTCGGAAAAAATCGGAAAAAAAATCGGGAAAAATTTGAAAAAAAATTTGAAAAAAAATCGGAAAAAATCGGAAAAAATCGGAAAAAAATCGTGAAAAATCGGAAAAAATTGGAAAAAAATGGAAAAAAAAATTGAAAAAAAATCGGAAAAAAATCGTGAAAAATCGGCAAAAAAATTGGAAAAAAAATCGGGAAAAATCGGAAATAATCGGCAAAAAAATCGGGAAAAAATCGGGAAAAATCGGAAAAAAAATCGGGAAAAAATCGGGAAAAATCGGAAAAAAAATTCGGAAAAATTCGGAAAAAATCGGAAAAAAAAATCGGGAAAAAATCGGAAAAAATCGGAAAAAATCGGAAAAAAAATCGGAAAAAAATCGGAAAATAAAATTGAAAAAAAATCGGAAAAAATCGGAAAAAATCGGAAAAAAATCGGGAAAAATCTGCAAAAAAATTGGCAAAAAAATCGCGAAAAAATCGGAAAAAATCGGGAAAAATCGGAAAAAAAATCGGAAAAAAAATCGGAAAAAATCGGAAAAAATCAGGAAAATCGGCAAAAAAAAATCGGAAAAAATCGGAAAAAAATCGGGAAAAATCGGAAAAAAAAATTGAAAAAAAATCGGAAAAAATCGGAAAAAATCGGGAAAAAATCAGGAAAATCGGCAAAAAAAAATCGGAAAAAATCGGGAAAAATCGGAAAAAAAAATCGGAAAAAATCGGAAAAAATCGGGAAAAATCGGAAAAAAAATCGGAAAAAATCGGAAAAAATCGGAAAAAAAATCGGAAAAAAAATCGGGAAAAATCGGAAAAAAAATTGGAAAAAAAATCGGAAAAAATCGGGAAAAATCGGGAAAAATCGGAAAAAAATTCGGAAAAAAAAATCGGAAAAAATCGGAAAAAAAATCGGAAAAAAAATCGGAAAAAATCGGAAAAAATCGGAAAAAAAATCGGGAAAAATCGGAAAATAAAATTGAAAAAAAATCGGAAAAAATCGGAAAAAATCGGAAAAAAAAATCGGAAAAATCTGAAAAAATCGGGAAAAATCGGCAAAAAAATCGGCAAAAAAATTCGGAAAAAATCGGAAAAAATCGGGAAAAATCGGAAAAAAAAATCGGAAAAAATCGGAAAAAATCGGGAAAAATCGGAAAAAAAATCGGAAAAAATCGGAAAAAATCGGAAAAAAAATCGGAAAAAAAATCGGGAAAAATCGGAAAAAAAATTGGAAAAAAAATCGGAAAAAATCGGGAAAAATCGGGAAAAATCGGAAAAAAAATCGGAAAAAAAAATCGGAAAAAATCGGAAAAAAAATCGGAAAAAAAATCGGGAAAAATCGGAAAAAAAATCGGAAAAAAAATCGGAAAAAATCGGATAAAAAATCGGAAAAAAAATCGGAAAAAATCGGAAAAAATCGGAAAAAAAATCGGGAAAAATCGGAAAATAAAATTGAAAAAAAATCGGAAAAAATCGGAAAAAATCGGAAAAAAAAATCGGAAAAAATCTGAAAAAATCGGGAAAAATCGGAAAAAAAATCGGCAAAAAAATTCGGAAAAAATCGGAAAAAAAATTGGAAAAAAAATCGGAAAAAATCGGGAAAAATCGGGAAAAATCGGAAAAAAAATCGGAAAAAAAAATCGGAAAAAATCGGAAAAAATCGGAAAAAAAATCGGGAAAAATCGGAAAATAAAATTGAAAAAAAATCGGAAAAAATCGAAAAAAATCGGAAAAAAATCGGGAAAAATCTGCAAAAAAATTGGCAAAAAAATCGCGAAAAAATCGGAAAAAATCGGGAAAAATCGGAAAAAAAATCGGAAAAAAAATCGGAAAAAATCGGAAAAAATCGGGAAAAATCGGAAAAAAAAATTGAAAAAAAATCGAAAAAAATCGGAAAAAATCGGAAAAAAATCGTGAAAAATCGGCAAAAAAAATCGGGAAAAAAATCGGGAAAAAATCAGGAAAATCGGCAAAAAAAATCGGAAAAAATCGGAAAAAATCGGAAAAAAAATCGGAAAAAATCGGAAAAAATTTTTGAAAAAAAATCGGAAAAAATCGGAAAAAATCGGAAAAAAATCGGGAAAAAAATCGGGAAAAAAATTGGCAAAAAAATCGGGAAAAAATCGGGAAAAAATCAGGAAAATCGGCAAAAAAAAATCGGAAAAAATCGGGAAAAATCGGAAAAAAAAATCGGAAAAAATCGGAAAAAATCGGGAAAAATCGGAAAAAAAATCGAAAAAAATCGGAAAAAATCGGAAAAAAAATCGGAAAAAAATCGGGAAAAATCGGAAAAAAAAATTGAAAAAAAATCGAAAAAAATCGGAAAAAATCGGAAAAAAATCGGGAAAAATCGGCAAAATAATTGGCAAAAAAATCGGGAAAAAATCGGGAAAAATCGGAAAAAAAATCAGAAAAAAATCGGAAAAATTCGGAAAAAATCGGAAAAAAAATCGGAAAAAAAATCAGAAAAAAATCGGAAAAAATCGGAAAAAAAATTCGGAAAAAATCGGAAAAAAAATCGGGAAAAATTTGAAAAAAAAATTGAAAAAAAATCGGAAAAAATCGGAAAAAATCGGAAAAAAATCGTGAAAAATCGGAAAAAATTGGAAAAAATTGGAAAAAAAAATTGAAAAAAAATCGGAAAAAAATCGTGAAAAATCGGCAAAAAAATTGGCAAAAAAATCGGGAAAAATCGGAAATAATCGGCAAAAAAATCGGGAAAAAATCGGGAAAAATCGGAAAAAAAATCGGGAAAAAATCGGGAAAAATCGGAAAAAAAATTCGGAAAAATTCGGAAAAAATCGGAAAAAAAAATCGGGAAAAAATCGGAAAAAATCGGAAAATAAAATTGAAAAAAAATCGGAAAAAATCGGAAAAAATCGGAAAAAAATCGGGAAAAATCTGCAAAAAAATTGGCAAAAAAATCGCGAAAAAATCGGAAAAAATCGGGAAAAATCGGAAAAAAAATCGGAAAAAAAATCGGAAAAAATCGGAAAAAATCGGGAAAAATCGGAAAAAAAAATTGAAAAAAAATCGAAAAAAATCGGAAAAAATCGGAAAAAAATCGTGAAAAATCGGCAAAAAAAATCGGGAAAAAAATCGGGAAAAAATCAGGAAAATCGGCAAAAAAAATCGGAAAAAATCGGGAAAAATCGAAAAAAAAATTCGGAAAAAATCGGAAAAAATCGGGAAAAATCGGAAAAAAAATCGGAAAAAATCGGAAAAAATCGGGAAAAATCGGAAAAAAAATCGGAAAAAAAATCGGAAAAAATCGGAAAAAAAATTTGAAAAAAAATCGGAAAAAATCGGAAAAAATCGGAAAAAAATCGGGAAAAAATCGGGAAAAAAATTGGCAAAAAAATCGGGAAAAAATCGGGAAAAATCGGGAAAAATCGGCAAAAAAATCGGGAAAAAAATCGGGAAAAAAATCGGCAAAAAAATTGGCAAAAAAATCGGGAAAAAATCGGGAAAAATCGGAAATAATCGGCAAAAAAATCGGGAAAAAATCGGGAAAAAATCAGGAAAATCGGCAAAAAAAAATCGGAAAAAATCGGGAAAAATCGGAAAAAAAAATCGGAAAAAATCGGAAAAAATCGGGAAAAATCGGAAAAAAAATCGAAAAAAATCGGAAAAAATCGGGAAAAAAATCGGAAAAAAAATCGGGAAAAATCGGAAAAAAAATTTGAAAAAAAATCGGAAAAAATCGGAAAAAATCGGAAAAAAATCGGGAAAAATCGGCAAAAAAATTGGCAAAAAAATCGGGAAAAAATCGGGAAAAATCGGAAAAAAAATCAGAAAAAAATCGGAAAAATTCGGAAAAAATCGGAAAAAAAATCGGAAAAAAAATCAGAAAAAAATCGGAAAAAATCGGAAAAAAAATTCGGAAAAAATCGGAAAAAAAATCGGGAAAAATTTGAAAAAAAATTTGAAAAAAAATCGGAAAAAATCGGAAAAAATCGGAAAAAAATCGTTAAAAATCGGCAAAAAAATCGGAAAAAATTGGAAAAAAAAATTGAAAAAAAATCGGAAAAAAATCGTGAAAAATCGGCAAAAAAATTGGCAAAAAAATCGGGAAAAATCGGAAATAATCGGCAAAAAAATCGGGAAAAAATCGGGAAAAATCGGAAAAAAAATCGGGAAAAAATCGGGAAAAATCGGAAAAAAAATTCGGAAAAATTCGGAAAAAATCGGGAAAAAAAATCGGGAAAAAATCGGAAAAAATCGGAAAAAATCGGAAAAAAAATCGGAAAAAAATCGGAAAAAAAATCAGAAAAAAATCGGAAAAAATCGGGAAAAAAATCGGAAAAAAAATCGGGAAAAATCGGAAAAAAATTTTGAAAAAAAATCGGAAAAAATCGGAAAAAATCGGAAAAAAATCGGGAAAAATCGGCAAAAAAATTGGCAAAAAAATCGGGAAAAAATCGGGAAAAATCGGAAAAAAAATCAGAAAAAAATCGGAAAAATTCGGAAAAAATCGGAAAAAAAATCGGAAAAAAAATCAGAAAAAAATCGGAAAAAATCGGAAAAAAAATTTGGAAAAAATCGGAAAAAAAATCGGGAAAAATTTGAAAAAAAATTTGAAAAAAAATCGGAAAAAATCGGAAAAAATCGGAAAAAAATCGTTAAAAATCGGCAAAAAAATCGGAAAAAATTGGAAAAAAAAATTGAAAAAAAATCGGAAAAAAATCGTGAAAAATCGGCAAAAAAATTGGCAAAAAAATCGGGAAAAATCGGAAATAATCGGCAAAAAAATCGGGAAAAAATCGGGAAAAATCGGAAAAAAAATCGGGAAAAAATCGGGAAAAATCGGAAAAAAAATTCGGAAAAATTCGGAAAAAATCGGGAAAAAAAATCGGGAAAAAATCGGAAAAAATCGGAAAAAATCGGAAAAAAAATCGGAAAAAAATCGGAAAAAAAATCAGAAAAAAATCGGAAAAAATCGGAAAAAAAATTCGGAAAAATTCGGGAAAAATCGGGAAAAATCGGAAAAAAAAATTGAAAAAAAATCGAAAAAAATCGGAAAAAATCGGAAAAAAATCGTGAAAAATCGGCAAAAAAAATCGGGAAAAAAATCGGGAAAAAATCAGGAAAATCGGCAAAAAAAATCGGAAAAAATCGGGAAAAATCGAAAAAAAAATTCGGAAAAAATCGGAAAAAATCGGGAAAAATCGGAAAAAAAATCGGAAAAAATCGGAAAAAATCGGGAAAAATCGGAAAAAAAATCGGAAAAAAAATCGGAAAAAATCGGAAAAAAAATTTGAAAAAAAATCGGAAAAAATCGGAAAAAATCGGAAAAAAATCGGGAAAAAATCGGGAAAAAAATTGGCAAAAAAATCGGGAAAAAATCGGGAAAAATCGGGAAAAATCGGCAAAAAAATCGGGAAAAAAATCGGGAAAAAAATCGGCAAAAAAATTGGCAAAAAAATCGGGAAAAAATCGGGAAAAATCGGAAATAATCGGCAAAAAAATCGGGAAAAAATCGGGAAAAAATCAGGAAAATCGGCAAAAAAAAATCGGAAAAAATCGGGAAAAATCGGAAAAAAAAATCGGAAAAAATCGGAAAAAATCGGGAAAAATCGGAAAAAAAATCGAAAAAAATCGGAAAAAATCGGGAAAAAAATCGGAAAAAAAATCGGGAAAAATCGGAAAAAAAATTTGAAAAAAAATCGGAAAAAATCGGAAAAAATCGGAAAAAAATCGGGAAAAATCGGCAAAAAAATTGGCAAAAAAATCGGGAAAAAATCGGGAAAAATCGGAAAAAAAATCAGAAAAAAATCGGAAAAATTCGGAAAAAATCGGAAAAAAAATCGGAAAAAAAATCAGAAAAAAATCGGAAAAAATCGGAAAAAAAATTCGGAAAAAATCGGAAAAAAAATCGGGAAAAATTTGAAAAAAAATTTGAAAAAAAATCGGAAAAAATCGGAAAAAATCGGAAAAAAATCGTTAAAAATCGGCAAAAAAATCGGAAAAAATTGGAAAAAAAAATTGAAAAAAAATCGGAAAAAAATCGTGAAAAATCGGCAAAAAAATTGGCAAAAAAATCGGGAAAAATCGGAAATAATCGGCAAAAAAATCGGGAAAAAATCGGGAAAAATCGGAAAAAAAATCGGGAAAAAATCGGGAAAAATCGGAAAAAAAATTCGGAAAAATTCGGAAAAAATCGGGAAAAAAAATCGGGAAAAAATCGGAAAAAATCGGAAAAAATCGGAAAAAAAATCGGAAAAAAATCGGAAAAAAAATCAGAAAAAAATCGGAAAAAATCGGGAAAAAAATCGGAAAAAAAATCGGGAAAAATCGGAAAAAAATTTTGAAAAAAAATCGGAAAAAATCGGAAAAAATCGGAAAAAAATCGGGAAAAATCGGCAAAAAAATTGGCAAAAAAATCGGGAAAAAATCGGGAAAAATCGGAAAAAAAATCAGAAAAAAATCGGAAAAATTCGGAAAAAATCGGAAAAAAAATCGGAAAAAAAATCAGAAAAAAATCGGAAAAAATCGGAAAAAAAATTCGGAAAAAATCGGAAAAAATCGGAAAAAATCGGAAAAAAAATCGGAAAAAAATCGGAAAAAAAATCAGAAAAAAATCGGAAAAAATCGGAAAAAAAATTCGGAAAAATTCGGAAAAAATCGGAAAAAAATTCGGAAAAAAAATCTGAAAAAAATCGGAAAAAATCGGAAAAAAAATTCGGAAAAAATCTGAAAAAATCGGGAAAAAACGGCAAAAAAATCGGCAAAAATCGGAAAAAATCGGACAAAAAATCTGAAAAAAATCGGAAAAAATTTGAAAAAAAATCGGAAAAAATCGGAAAAAATCGGAAAAAAATCGGGAAAAAAATCGGGAAAAAAATTGGCAAAAAAATCGGGAAAAAATCGGGAAAAATCGGGAAAAATCGGCAAAAAAATCGGGAAAAAAATCGGGAAAAAAATCGGCAAAAAAATTGGCAAAAAAATCGGGAAAAAATCGGGAAAAATCGGAAATAATCGGCAAAAAAATCGGGAAAAAATCGGGAAAAAATCAGGAAAATCGGCAAAAAAAAATCGGAAAAAATCGGGAAAAATCGGAAAAAAAAATCGGAAAAAATCGGAAAAAATCGGGAAAAATCGGAAAAAAAATCGAAAAAAATCGGAAAAAATCGGGAAAAAAATCGGAAAAAAAATCGGGAAAAATCGGAAAAAAAATTTGAAAAAAAATCGGAAAAAATCGGAAAAAATCGGAAAAAAATCGGGAAAAATCGGCAAAAAAAATCGGGAAAAAAATCGGGAAAAAATCAGGAAAATCGGCAAAAAAAATCGGAAAAAATCGGGAAAAATCGAAAAAAAAATTCGGAAAAAATCGGAAAAAATCGGGAAAAATCGGAAAAAAAATCGGAAAAAATCGGAAAAAATCGGGAAAAATCGGAAAAAAAATCGGAAAAAAAATCGGAAAAAATCGGAAAAAAATTTTGAAAAAAAATCGGAAAAAATCGGAAAAAATCGGAAAAAAATCGGGAAAAAAATCGGGAAAAAAATTGGCAAAAAAATCGGGAAAAAATCGGGAAAAATCGGGAAAAATCGGCAAAAAAATCGGGAAAAAAATCGGGAAAAAAATCGGCAAAAAAATTGGCAAAAAAATCGGGAAAAAATCGGGAAAAATCGGAAATAATCGGCAAAAAAATCGGGAAAAAATCGGGAAAAAATCAGGAAAATCGGCAAAAAAAAATCGGAAAAAATCGGGAAAAATCGGAAAAAAAAATCGGAAAAAATCGGAAAAAATCGGGAAAAATCGGAAAAAAAATCGAAAAAAATCGGAAAAAATCGGAAAAAAAATCGGAAAAAAAATCGGGAAAAATCGGAAAAAAAAATTGAAAAAAAATCGGAAAAAATCGGAAAAAATCGGAAAAAAATCGGGAAAAATCGGCAAAAAAATTGGCAAAAAAATCGGGAAAAAATCGGGAAAAATCGGAAAAAAAATCAGAAAAAAATCGGAAAAATTCGGAAAAAATCGGAAAAAAAATCGGAAAAAAAATCAGAAAAAAATCGGAAAAAATCGGAAAAAAAATTCGGAAAAAATCGGAAAAAAAATCGGGAAAAATTTGAAAAAAAATTTGAAAAAAAATCGGAAAAAATCGGAAAAAATCGGAAAAAAATCGTGAAAAATCGGAAAAAATTGGAAAAAATTGGAAAAAAAAATTGAAAAAAAATCGGAAAAAAATCGTGAAAAATCGGCAAAAAAATTGGAAAAAAAATCGGGAAAAATCGGAAATAATCGGCAAAAAAATCGGGAAAAAATCGGGAAAAATCGGAAAAAAAATCGGGAAAAAATCGGGAAAAATCGGAAAAAAAATTCGGAAAAATTCGGAAAAAATCGGAAAAAAAAATCGGGAAAAAATCGGAAAAAATCGGAAAAAATCGGAAAAAAAATCGGAAAAAAATCGGAAAATAAAATTGAAAAAAAATCGGAAAAAATCGGAAAAAATCGGAAAAAAATCGGGAAAAATCTGCAAAAAAATTGGCAAAAAAATCGCGAAAAAATCGGAAAAAATCGGGAAAAATCGGAAAAAAAATCGGAAAAAAAATCGGAAAAAATCGGAAAAAATCAGGAAAATCGGCAAAAAAAAATCGGAAAAAATCGGAAAAAAATCGGGAAAAATCGGAAAAAAAATTTGAAAAAAAATCGGAAAAAATCGGAAAAAATCGGAAAAAAATCGGGAAAAATCGGCAAAAAAATTGGCAAAAAAATCGGGAAAAAATCGGGAAAAATCGGGAAAAATCGGCAAAAAAAATCGGGAAAAAATCGGGAAAAAATCAGGAAAATCGGCAAAAAAAAATCGGAAAAAATCGGGAAAAATCGGAAAAAAAAATCGGAAAAAATCGGAAAAAATCGGGAAAAATCGGAAAAAAAATCGGAAAAAATCGGAAAAAATCGGAAAAAAAATCGGAAAAAAAATCGGGAAAAATCGGAAAAAAAATTGGAAAAAAAATCGGAAAAAATCGGGAAAAATCGGGAAAAATCGGAAAAAAATTCGGAAAAAAAAATCGGAAAAAATCGGAAAAAAAATCGGAAAAAAAATCGGAAAAAATCGGAAAAAATCGGAAAAAAAATCGGGAAAAATCGGAAAATAAAATTGAAAAAAAATCGGAAAAAATCGGAAAAAATCGGAAAAAAAAATCGGAAAAATCTGAAAAAATCGGGAAAAATCGGCAAAAAAATCGGCAAAAAAATTCGGAAAAAATCGGAAAAAATCGGGAAAAATCGGAAAAAAAAATCGGAAAAAATCGGAAAAAATCGGGAAAAATCGGAAAAAAAATCGGAAAAAATCGGAAAAAATCGGAAAAAAAATCGGAAAAAAAATCGGGAAAAATCGGAAAAAAAATTGGAAAAAAAATCGGAAAAAATCGGGAAAAATCGGGAAAAATCGGAAAAAAAATCGGAAAAAAAAATCGGAAAAAATCGGAAAAAAAATCGGAAAAAAAATCGGGAAAAATCGGAAAAAAAATCGGAAAAAAAATCGGAAAAAATCGGAAAAAAAATCGGAAAAAAAATCGGAAAAAATCGGAAAAAATCGGAAAAAAAATCGGGAAAAATCGGAAAATAAAATTGAAAAAAAATCGGAAAAAATCGGAAAAAAAAATCGGAAAAAATCTGAAAAAATCGGGAAAAATCGGAAAAAAAATCGGCAAAAAAATTCGGAAAAAATCGGAAAAAAAATTGGAAAAAAAATCGGAAAAAATCGGGAAAAATCGGGAAAAATCGGAAAAAAAATCGGAAAAAAAAATCGGAAAAAATCGGAAAAAATCGGAAAAAAAATCGGGAAAAATCGGAAAATAAAATTGAAAAAAAATCGGAAAAAATCGAAAAAAATCGGAAAAAAATCGGGAAAAATCTGCAAAAAAATTGGCAAAAAAATCGCGAAAAAATCGGAAAAAATCGGGAAAAATCGGAAAAAAAATCGGAAAAAAAATCGGAAAAAATCGGAAAAAATCGGGAAAAATCGGAAAAAAAAATTGAAAAAAAATCGAAAAAAATCGGAAAAAATCGGAAAAAAATCGTGAAAAATCGGCAAAAAAAATCGGGAAAAAAATAGGGAAAAAATCAGGAAAATCGGCAAAAAAAATCGGAAAAAATCGGAAAAAATCGGAAAAAAAATCGGAAAAAATCGGAAAAATTTTTTGAAAAAAAATCGGAAAAAATCGGAAAAAATCGGAAAAAAATCGGGAAAAAAATCGGGAAAAAATTGGCAAAAAAATCGGGAAAAAATCGGGAAAAAATCAGGAAAATCGGCAAAAAAAAATCGGAAAAAATCGGGAAAAATCGGAAAAAAAAATCGGAAAAAATCGGAAAAAATCGGGAAAAATCGGAAAAAAAATCGAAAAAAATCGGAAAAAATCGGAAAAAAAATCGGAAAAAAAATCGGGAAAAATCGGAAAAAAAAATTGAAAAAAAATCGGAAAAAATCGGAAAAAATCGGAAAAAAATCGGGAAAAATCGGCAAAATAATTGGCAAAAAAATCGGGAAAAAATCGGGAAAAATCGGAAAAAAAATCAGAAAAAAATCGGAAAAATTCGGAAAAAATCGGAAAAAAAATCGGAAAAAAAATCAGAAAAAAATCGGAAAAAATCGGAAAAAAAATTCGGAAAAAATCGGAAAAAAAATCGGGAAAAATTTGAAAAAAAAATTGAAAAAAAATCGGAAAAAATCGGAAAAAATCGGAAAAAAATCGTGAAAAATCGGAAAAAATTGGAAAAAATTGGAAAAAAAAATTGAAAAAAAATCGGAAAAAAATCGTGAAAAATCGGCAAAAAAATTGGCAAAAAAATCGGGAAAAATCGGAAATAATCGGCAAAAAAATCGGGAAAAAATCGGGAAAAATCGGAAAAAAAATCGGGAAAAAATCGGGAAAAATCGGAAAAAAAATTCGGAAAAATTCGGAAAAAATCGGAAAAAAAAATCGGGAAAAAATCGGAAAAAATCGGAAAAAATCGGAAAAAAAATCGGAAAAAAATCGGAAAATAAAATTGAAAAAAAATCGGAAAAAATCGGAAAAAATCGGAAAAAAATCGGGAAAAATCTGCAAAAAAATTGGCAAAAAAATCGCGAAAAAATCGGAAAAAATCGGGAAAAATCGGAAAAAAAATCGGAAAAAAAATCGGAAAAAATCGGAAAAAATCGGGAAAAATCGGAAAAAAAAATTGAAAAAAAATCGAAAAAAATCGGAAAAAATCGGAAAAAAATCGTGAAAAATCGGCAAAAAAAATCGGGAAAAAAATCGGGAAAAAATCAGGAAAATCGGCAAAAAAAATCGGAAAAAATCGGGAAAAATCGAAAAAAAAATTCGGAAAAAATCGGAAAAAATCGGGAAAAATCGGAAAAAAAATCGGAAAAAATCGGAAAAAATCGGGAAAAATCGGAAAAAAAATCGGAAAAAAAATCGGAAAAAATCGGAAAAAAAATTTGAAAAAAAATCGGAAAAAATCGGAAAAAATCGGAAAAAAATCGGGAAAAAAATCGGGAAAAAAATTGGCAAAAAAATCGGGAAAAAATCGGGAAAAATCGGGAAAAATCGGCAAAAAAATCGGGAAAAAAATCGGGAAAAAAATCGGCAAAAAAATTGGCAAAAAAATCGGGAAAAAATCGGGAAAAATCGGAAATAATCGGCAAAAAAATCGGGAAAAAATCGGGAAAAAATCAGGAAAATCGGCAAAAAAAAATCGGAAAAAATCGGGAAAAATCGGAAAAAAAAATCGGAAAAAATCGGAAAAAATCGGGAAAAATCGGAAAAAAAATCGAAAAAAATCGGAAAAAATCGGGAAAAAAATCGGAAAAAAAATCGGGAAAAATCGGAAAAAAAATTTGAAAAAAAATCGGAAAAAATCGGAAAAAATCGGAAAAAAAATCGTTAAAAATCGGCAAAAAAATCGGAAAAAATTGGAAAAAAAAATTGAAAAAAAATCGGAAAAAAATCGTGAAAAATCGGCAAAAAAATTGGCAAAAAAATCGGGAAAAATCGGAAATAATCGGCAAAAAAATCGGGAAAAAATCGGGAAAAATCGGAAAAAAAATCGGGAAAAAATCGGGAAAAATCGGAAAAAAAAATCGGAAAAATTCGGAAAAAATCGGGAAAAAAAATCGGGAAAAAATCGGAAAAAATCGGAAAAAATCGGAAAAAAAATCGGAAAAAAATCGGAAAAAAAATCAGAAAAAAATCGGAAAAAATCGGGAAAAAAATCGGAAAAAAAATCGGGAAAAATCGGAAAAAAAATTTGAAAAAAAATCGGAAAAAATCGGAAAAAATCGGAAAAAAATCGGGAAAAATCGGCAAAAAAATTGGCAAAAAAATCGGGAAAAAATCGGGAAAAATCGGAAAAAAAATCAGAAAAAAATCGGAAAAATTCGGAAAAAATCGGAAAAAAAATCGGAAAAAAAATCAGAAAAAAATCGGAAAAAATCGGAAAAAAAATTCGGAAAAAATCGGAAAAAAAATCGGGAAAAATTTGAAAAAAAATTTGAAAAAAAATCGGAAAAAATCGGAAAAAATCGGAAAAAAATCGTTAAAAATCGGCAAAAAAATCGGAAAAAATTGGAAAAAAAAATTGAAAAAAAATCGGAAAAAAATCGTGAAAAATCGGCAAAAAAATTGGCAAAAAAATCGGGAAAAATCGGAAATAATCGGCAAAAAAATCGGGAAAAAATCGGGAAAAATCGGAAAAAAAATCGGGAAAAAATCGGGAAAAATCGGAAAAAAAATTCGGAAAAATTCGGAAAAAATCGGGAAAAAAAATCGGGAAAAAATCGGAAAAAATCGGAAAAAATCGGAAAAAAAATCGGAAAAAAATCGGAAAAAAAATCAGAAAAAAATCGGAAAAAATCGGAAAAAAAATTCGGAAAAATTCGGAAAAAATCGGAAAAAAATTCGGAAAAAAAATCTGAAAAAAATCGGAAAAAATCGGAAAAAAAATTCGGAAAAAATCTGAAAAAATCGGGAAAAAACGGCAAAAAAATCGGCAAAAATCGGAAAAAATCGGACAAAAAATCAGAAAAAAATCGGAAAAAATTTGAAAAAAAATCGGAAAAAATCGGAAAAAATCGGAAAAAAATCGGGAAAAAAATCGGGAAAAAAATTGGCAAAAAAATCGGGAAAAAATCGGGAAAAATCGGGAAAAATCGGCAAAAAAATCGGGAAAAAAATCGGGAAAAAAATCGGCAAAAAAATTGGCAAAAAAATCGGGAAAAAATCGGGAAAAATCGGAAATAATCGGCAAAAAAATCGGGAAAAAATCGGGAAAAAATCAGGAAAATCGGCAAAAAAAAATCGGAAAAAATCGGGAAAAAAATTCGGAAAAAATCGGAAAAAATCGGGAAAAATCGGAAAAAAAAATCGGAAAAAATCGGAAAAAATCGGGAAAAATCGGAAAAAAAATCGGAAAAAATCGGAAAAAATCGGAAAAAAAATCGGAAAAAAAATCGGGAAAAATCGGAAAAAAAATTGGAAAAAAAATCGGAAAAAATCGGGAAAAATCGGGAAAAATCGGAAAAAAAATCGGAAAAAAAAATCGGAAAAAATCGGAAAAAAAATCGGAAAAAAAATCGGGAAAAATCGGAAAAAAAATCGGAAAAAAAATCGGAAAAAATCGGAAAAAAAATCGGAAAAAAAATCGGAAAAAATCGGAAAAAATCGGAAAAAAAATCGGGAAAAATCGGAAAATAAAATTGAAAAAAAATCGGAAAAAATCGGAAAAAATCGGAAAAAAAAATCGGAAAAAATCTGAAAAAATCGGGAAAAATCGGAAAAAAAATCGGCAAAAAAATTCGGAAAAAATCGGAAAAAAAATTGGAAAAAAAATCGGAAAAAATCGGGAAAAATCGGGAAAAATCGGAAAAAAAATCGGAAAAAAAAATCGGAAAAAATCGGAAAAAATCGGAAAAAAAATCGGGAAAAATCGGAAAATAAAATTGAAAAAAAATCGGAAAAAATCGAAAAAAATCGGAAAAAAATCGGGAAAAATCTGCAAAAAAATTGGCAAAAAAATCGCGAAAAAATCGGAAAAAATCGGGAAAAATCGGAAAAAAAATCGGAAAAAAAATCGGAAAAAATCGGAAAAAATCGGGAAAAATCGGAAAAAAAAATTGAAAAAAAATCGAAAAAAATCGGAAAAAATCGGAAAAAAATCGTGAAAAATCGGCAAAAAAAATCGGGAAAAAAATCGGGAAAAAATCAGGAAAATCGGCAAAAAAAATCGGAAAAAATCGGAAAAAATCGGAAAAAAAATCGGAAAAAATCGGAAAAAATTTTTGAAAAAAAATCGGAAAAAATCGGAAAAAATCGGAAAAAAATCGGGAAAAAAATCGGGAAAAAAATTGGCAAAAAAATCGGGAAAAAATCGGGAAAAAATCAGGAAAATCGGCAAAAAAAAATCGGAAAAAATCGGGAAAAATCGGAAAAAAAAATCGGAAAAAATCGGAAAAAATCGGGAAAAATCGGAAAAAAAATCGAAAAAAATCGGAAAAAATCGGAAAAAAAATCGGAAAAAAAATCGGGAAAAATCGGAAAAAAAAATTGAAAAAAAATCGGAAAAAATCGGCAAAAATCGGAAAAAAATCGGGAAAAATCGGCAAAATAATTGGCAAAAAAATCGGGAAAAAATCGGGAAAAATCGGAAAAAAAATCAGAAAAAAATCGGAAAAATTCGGAAAAAATCGGAAAAAAAATCGGAAAAAAAATCAGAAAAAAATCGGAAAAAATCGGAAAAAAAATTCGGAAAAAATCGGAAAAAAAATCGGGAAAAATTTGAAAAAAAAATTGAAAAAAAATCGGAAAAAATCGGAAAAAATCGGAAAAAAATCGGAAAAAATCGGAAAAAATCGGAAAAAAATCGGGAAAAATCTGCAAAAAAATTGGCAAAAAAATCGCGAAAAAATCGGAAAAAATCGGGAAAAATCGGAAAAAAAATCGGAAAAAAAATCGGAAAAAATCGGAAAAAATCGGGAAAAATCGGAAAAAAAAATTGAAAAAAAATCGAAAAAAATCGGAAAAAATCGGAAAAAAATCGTGAAAAATCGGCAAAAAAAATCGGGAAAAAAATCGGGAAAAAATCAGGAAAATCGGCAAAAAAAATCGGAAAAAATCGGGAAAAATCGAAAAAAAAATTCGGAAAAAATCGGAAAAAATCGGGAAAAATCGGAAAAAAAATCGGAAAAAATCGGAAAAAATCGGGAAAAATCGGAAAAAAAATCGGAAAAAAAATCGGAAAAAATCGGAAAAAAAATTTGAAAAAAAATCGGAAAAAATCGGAAAAAATCGGAAAAAAATCGGGAAAAAAATCGGGAAAAAAATTGGCAAAAAAATCGGGAAAAAATCGGGAAAAATCGGGAAAAATCGGCAAAAAAATCGGGAAAAAAATCGGGAAAAAAATCGGCAAAAAAATTGGCAAAAAAATCGGGAAAAAATCGGGAAAAATCGGAAATAATCGGCAAAAAAATCGGGAAAAAATCGGGAAAAAATCAGGAAAATCGGCAAAAAAAAATCGGAAAAAATCGGGAAAAATCGGAAAAAAAAATCGGAAAAAATCGGAAAAAATCGGGAAAAATCGGAAAAAAAATCGAAAAAAATCGGAAAAAATCGGGAAAAAAATCGGAAAAAAAATCGGGAAAAATCGGAAAAAAAATTTGAAAAAAAATCGGAAAAAATCGGAAAAAATCGGAAAAAAATCGGGAAAAATCGGCAAAAAAATTGGCAAAAAAATCGGGAAAAAATCGGGAAAAATCGGAAAAAAAATCAGAAAAAAATCGGAAAAATTCGGAAAAAATCGGAAAAAAAATCGGAAAAAAAATCAGAAAAAAATCGGAAAAAATCGGAAAAAAAATTCGGAAAAAATCGGAAAAAAAATCGGGAAAAATTTGAAAAAAAAATTGAAAAAAAATCGGAAAAAATCGGAAAAAATCGGAAAAAAATCGTTAAAAATCGGCAAAAAAATCGGAAAAAATTGGAAAAAAAAATTGAAAAAAAATCGGAAAAAAATCGTGAAAAATCGGCAAAAAAATTGGCAAAAAAATCGGGAAAAATCGGAAATAATCGGCAAAAAAATCGGGAAAAAATCGGGAAAAATCGGAAAAAAAATCGGGAAAAAATCGGGAAAAATCGGAAAAAAAATTCGGAAAAATTCGGAAAAAATCGGGAAAAAAAATCGGGAAAAAATCGGAAAAAAACGGAAAAAATCGGAAAAAAAATCGGAAAAAAATCGGAAAAAAAATCAGAAAAAAATCGGAAAAAATCGGGAAAAAAATCGGAAAAAAAATCGGGAAAAATCGGAAAAAAAATTTGAAAAAAAATCGGAAAAAATCGGAAAAAATCGGAAAAAAATCGGGAAAAATCGGCAAAAAAATTGGCAAAAAAATCGGGAAAAAATCGGGAAAAATCGGAAAAAAAATCAGAAAAAAATCGGAAAAATTCGGAAAAAATCGGAAAAAAAATCGGAAAAAAAATCAGAAAAAAATCGGAAAAAATCGGAAAAAAAATTCGGAAAAAATCGGAAAAAAAATCGGGAAAAATTTGAAAAAAAATTTGAAAAAAAATCGGAAAAAATCGGAAAAAATCGGAAAAAAATCGTTAAAAATCGGCAAAAAAATCGGAAAAAATTGGAAAAAAAAATTGAAAAAAAATCGGAAAAAATCGGGAAAAATCGGAAAAAAAATCGAAAAAAATCGGAAAAAATCGGGAAAAAAATCGGAAAAAAAATCGGGAAAAATCGGAAAAAAAATTTGAAAAAAAATCGGAAAAAATCGGAAAAAATCGGAAAAAAATCGGGAAAAATCGGCAAAAAAATTGGCAAAAAAATCGGGAAAAAATCGGGAAAAATCGGAAAAAAAATCAGAAAAAAATCGGAAAAATTCGGAAAAAATCGGAAAAAAAATCGGAAAAAAATCAGAAAAAAATCGGAAAAAATCGGAAAAAAAATTCGGAAAAAATCGGAAAAAAAATCGGGAAAAATTTGAAAAAAAATTTGAAAAAAAATCGGAAAAAATCGGAAAAAATCGGAAAAAAATCGTTAAAAATCGGCAAAAAAATCGGAAAAAATTGGAAAAAAAAATTGAAAAAAAATCGGAAAAAAATCGTGAAAAATCGGCAAAAAAATTGGCAAAAAAATCGGGAAAAATCGGAAATAATCGGCAAAAAAATCGGGAAAAAATCGGGAAAAATCGGAAAAAAAATCGGGGAAAAATCGGGAAAAATCGGAAAAAAAATTCGGAAAAATTCGGAAAAAATCGGGAAAAAAAATCGGGAAAAAATCGGAAAAAATCGGAAAAAATCGGAAAAAAAATCGGAAAAAAATCGGAAAAAAAATCAGAAAAAAATCGGAAAAAATCGGAAAAAAAATTCGGAAAAATTCGGAAAAAATCGGAAAAAAAAATCGGAAAAAATCGGAAAAAATCGGGAAAAATCGGAAAAAAAATCGGAAAAAATCGGAAAAAAAATCGGAAAAAAAATCGGAAAAAAAATCGGGAAAAATCGGAAAAAAAATTGGAAAAAAAATCGGAAAAAATCGGAAAAAATCGGGAAAAATCGGAAAAAAATTCGGAAAAAAAAATCGGAAAAAATCGGAAAAAAAATCGGAAAAATCGGAAAAAATCGGAAAAAAAATCGGGAAAAATCGGAAAATAAAATTGAAAAAAAATCGGAAAAAATCGGAAAAAATCGGAAAAAAATCGGGAAAAATCTGCAAAAAAATTGGCAAAAAAATCGCGAAAAAATCGGAAAAAATCGGGAAAAATCGGAAAAAAAATCGGAAAAAAAATCGGAAAAAATCGGAAAAAATCGGGAAAAATCGGAAAAAAAAATTGAAAAAAAATCGAAAAAAATCGGAAAAAATCGGAAAAAAATCGTGAAAAATCGGCAAAAAAAATCGGGAAAAAAATCGGGAAAAAATCAGGAAAATCGGCAAAAAAAAATCGGAAAAAATCGGGAAAAATCGAAAAAAAAAATCGGAAAAAATCGGAAAAAATCGGGAAAAATCGGAAAAAAAATCGAAAAAAATCGGAAAAAATCGGAAAAAAAATCGGAAAAAAAATCGGAAAAAAAATCGGAAAAAATCGGAAAAAAAATTTGAAAAAAAATCGGAAAAAATCGGAAAAAATCGGAAAAAAATCGGGAAAAAAATCGGAAATAATCGGCAAAAAAATCGGGAAAAAATCGGGAAAAAATCAGGAAAATCGGCAAAAAAAAATCGGAAAAAATCGGGAAAAATCGGAAAAAAAAATCGGAAAAAATCGGAAAAAATCGGGAAAAATCGGAAAAAAAATCGAAAAAAATCGGAAAAAATCGGAAAAAAAATCGGAAAAAAAATCGGGAAAAATCGGAAAAAAAATTTGAAAAAAAATCGGAAAAAATCATAAAAAATCATAAAAAATCGGGAAAAATCGGCAAAAAAATTGGCAAAAAAATCGGGAAAAAATCGGGAAAAATCGGGAAAAATCGGCAAAAAAATCGGGAAAAAATCGGGAAAAAATCAGGAAAATCGCAAAAAAAAATCGGAAAAAATCGGGAAAAATCGGAAAAAAAAATCGGAAAAAATCGGAAAAAATCGGGAAAAATCGGAAAAAAAATCGGAAAAAATCGGAAAAAATTGGAAAAAAAATCGGAAAAAAAATCGGGAAAAATCGGAAAAAAAATTGGAAAAAAAATCGGAAAAAATCGGAAAAAATCGGGAAAAATCGGAAAAAAATTCGGAAAAAAAAATCGGAAAAAATCGGAAAAAATCGGAAAAAAAATCGGGAAAAATCGGAAAATAAAATTGAAAAAAAATCGGAAAAAATCGGAAAAAAAAATCGGAAAAAATCGGAAAAAATCTGAAAAAATCGGGAAAAATCGGCAAAAAAATCGGCAAAAAAAATCGGAAAAAATCGGAAAAAATCGTGAAAAATCGGAAAAAAAATCGGAAAAAAAATCGAAAAAAATCGGAAAAAATCGGAAAAAATCGGGAAAAATCGAAAAAAAAATTCGGAAAAAATCGGAAAAAATCGGGAAAAATCGGAAAAAAAATCGGAAAAAATCGGGAAAAATCGGAAAAAAAATCGGAAAAAAAATCGGAAAAAATCGGAAAAAAACGGAAAAAAATCGGAAAAAAAATTTGAAAAAAAATCGGAAAAAATCGGAAAAAATCGGAAAAAAATCGGGAAAAAAATCGGGAAAAAAATTGGCAAAAAAATCGGGAAAAAATCGGGAAAAATCGGGAAAAATCGGCAAAAAAATCGGGAAAAATCGGAAAAAAATCGGAAAAAAAATCGGGAAAAATCGGGAAAAATCGGAAAAAAAATCGGGAAAAATCGGAAAAAAAATTTGAAAAAAAATCGGAAAAAATCGGAAAAAATCGGAAAAAAATCGTGAAAAATCGGAAAAAAAATTTGAAAAAAAATCGGAAAAAATCGGAAAAAATCGGAAAAAAATCAAGAAAAAAATCATCAAAAAAATTGGCAAAAAAATCGGGAAAAAATCGGGAAAAATCGGAAATAATCGGCAAAAAAATCGGGAAAAAATCGGGAAAAATCGGAAAAAAAAATCGGAAAAAATCGGAAAAAATCGGGAAAAATCGGAAAAAAAATCGAAAAAAATCGGAAAAAATCGGAAAAATTAATCGGAAAAAAAATCGGGAAAAATCGGAAAAAAAAATTGAAAAAAAATCGGAAAAAATCGGAAAAAATCGGAAAAAAATCGGGAAAAATCGGCAAAAAAATTGGCAAAAAAATCGGGAAAAAATCGGGAAAAATCGGGAAAAATCGGCAAAAAAATCGGGAAATAAAATTGAAAAAAAATCGGAAAAAATCGGAAAAAATCGGAAAAAAATCGTGAAAAATCGGCAAAAAAATTGGCAAAAAAATCGGGAAAAAATCGGGAAAAATCGGAAATAATCGGCAAAAAAATCGGGAAAAAATCGGGAAAAAATCAGGAAAATCGGCAAAAAAAATCGAAAAAAATCGGGAAAATCGAAAAAAAAATTCGGAAAAAATCGGAAAAAAAATCGGGAAAAATCGGAAAATAAAATTGAAAAAAAATCGGAAAAAATCGGAAAAAATCGGAAAAAAAAATCGGAAAAAATCTGAAAAAATCGGGAAAAATCGGAAAAAAAATCGGCAAAAAAATTCGGAAAAAATCGGAAAAAATCGGGAAAAATCGGAAAAAAAATCGGAAAAAAAATCAGAAAAAAATCGGAAAAAATCGGAAAAAAAATTCGGAAAAAATCTGAAAAAATCTGAAAAAATCGGGAAAAATCGGCAAAAAAATCGGCAAAAAAATTCGGAAAAAATCGGAAAAAATCGGGAAAAATCGGAAAAAAAATCGGAAAAAAAATCGGAAAAAAAATCGGAAAAAAAATCGGGAAAAATCGGAAAATAAAATTGAAAAAAAATCGGAAAAAATCGGAAAAAATCGGAAAAAAATCGGGAAAAATCTGCAAAAAAATTGGCAAAAAAATCGCGAAAAAATCGGAAAAAATCGGGAAAAATCGGAAAAAAAATCGGAAAAAAAATCGGAAAAAATCGGAAAAAATCGGGAAAAATCGGAAAAAAAAATTGAAAAAAAATCGAAAAAAATCGGCAAAAAAAATCGGGAAAAAAATCGGGAAAAAATCAGGAAAATCGGCAAAAAAAATCGGAAAAAATCGGGAAAAATCGAAAAAAAAATTCGGAAAAAATCGGAAAAAATCGGGAAAAATCGGAAAAAAAATCGGAAAAAATCGGAAAAAATCGGGAAAAATCGGAAAAAAAATCGGAAAAAAAATCGGGAAAAAATCGGAAAAAAAATTTGAAAAAAAATCGGAAAAAAAATCGGGAAAAATCGGAAAATAAAATTGAAAAAAAATCGGAAAAAATCGGAAAAAATCGGAAAAAAATCGGGAAAAATCTGCAAAAAAATTGGCAAAAAAATCGCGAAAAAATCGGAAAAAATCGGGAAAAATCGGAAAAAAAATCGGAAAAAAAATCGGAAAAAATCGGAAAAAATCGGGAAAAATCGGAAAAAAAAATCGGAAAAAAATCGTGAAAAATCGGCAAAAAAAATCGGGAAAAAAATCGGGAAAAAATCAGGAAAATCGGCAAAAAAAATCGGAAAAAATCGGGAAAAATCGAAAAAAAAATTCGGAAAAAATCGGAAAAAATCGGGAAAAATCGGAAAAAAAATCGGAAAAAATCGGAAAAAATCGGGAAAAATCGGAAAAAAAATCGGAAAAAAAATCGGAAAAAATCGGAAAAAAAATTTGAAAAAAAATCGGAAAAAATCGGAAAAAATCGGAAAAAAATCGGGAAAAAAATCGGAAATAATCGGCAAAAAAATCGGGAAAAAATCGGGAAAAAATCAGGAAAATCGGCAAAAAAAAATCGGAAAAAATCGGGAAAAATCGGAAAAAAAAATCGGAAAAAATCGGAAAAAATCGGGAAAAATCGGAAAAAAAATCGAAAAAAATCGGAAAAAATCGGAAAAAAAATCGGAAAAAAAATCGGGAAAAATCGGAAAAAAAATTTGAAAAAAAATCGGAAAAAATCATAAAAAATCATAAAAAATCGGGAAAAATCGGCAAAAAAATTGGCAAAAAAATCGGGAAAAAATCGGGAAAAATCGGGAAAAATCGGCAAAAAAATCGGGAAAAAATCGGGAAAAAATCAGGAAAATCGCAAAAAAAAATCGGAAAAAATCGGGAAAAATCGGAAAAAAAAATCGGAAAAAATCGGAAAAAATCGGGAAAAATCGGAAAAAAAATCGGAAAAAATCGGAAAAAATTGGAAAAAAAATCGGAAAAAAAATCGGGAAAAATCGGAAAAAAAATTGGAAAAAAAATCGGAAAAAATCGGAAAAAATCGGGAAAAATCGGAAAAAAATTCGGAAAAAAAAATCGGAAAAAATCGGAAAAAATCGGAAAAAAAATCGGGAAAAATCGGAAAATAAAATTGAAAAAAAATCGGAAAAAATCGGAAAAAAAAATCGGAAAAAATCGGAAAAAATCTGAAAAAATCGGGAAAAATCGGCAAAAAAATCGGCAAAAAAAATCGGAAAAAATCG
The DNA here is from genome assembly GCF_057628025.1 of Oncorhynchus mykiss. NCBI lineage: Eukaryota > Metazoa > Chordata > Actinopteri > Salmoniformes > Salmonidae > Oncorhynchus > Oncorhynchus mykiss. The sequence goes on from NW_028322098.1 coordinate 326,355, forward strand.
GAAAAAATCGTGAAAAATCGGAAAAAAAATCGGAAAAAAAATCGAAAAAAATCGGAAAAAATCGGAAAAAATCGGGAAAAATCGAAAAAAAAATTCGGAAAAAATCGGAAAAAATCGGGAAAAATCGGAAAAAAAATCGGAAAAAATCGGGAAAAATCGGAAAAAAAATCGGAAAAAAAATCGGAAAAAATCGGAAAAAAACGGAAAAAAATCGGGAAAAATCGGAAAAAAATTTTGAAAAAAAATCGGAAAAAATCGGAAAAAATCGGAAAAAAATCGGGAAAAAAATCGGGAAAAAAATTGGCAAAAAAATCGGGAAAAAATCGGGAAAAATCGGGAAAAATCGGCAAAAAAATCGGGAAAAATCGGAAAAAAATCGGAAAAAAAATCGGGAAAAATCGGGAAAAATCGGAAAAAAAATCGGGAAAAATCGGAAAAAAAATTTGAAAAAAAATCGGAAAAAATCGGAAAAAATCGGAAAAAAATCGTGAAAAATCGGAAAAAAAATTTGAAAAAAAATCGGAAAAAATCGGAAAAAATCGGAAAAAAATCAAGAAAAAAATCATCAAAAAAATTGGCAAAAAAATCGGGAAAAAATCGGGAAAAATCGGAAATAATCGGCAAAAAAATCGGGAAAAAATCGGGAAAAATCGGAAAAAAAAATCGGAAAAAATCGGAAAAAATCGGGAAAAATCGGAAAAAAAATCGAAAAAAATCGGAAAAAATCGGAAAAATTAATCGGAAAAAAAATCGGGAAAAATCGGAAAAAAAAATTGAAAAAAAATCGGAAAAAATCGGAAAAAATCGGAAAAAAATCGGGAAAAATCGGCAAAAAAATTGGCAAAAAAATCGGGAAAAAATCGGGAAAAATCGGGAAAAATCGGCAAAAAAATCGGGAAATAAAATTGAAAAAAAATCGGAAAAAATCGGAAAAAATCGGAAAAAAATCGTGAAAAATCGGCAAAAAAATTGGCAAAAAAATCGGGAAAAAATCGGGAAAAATCGGAAATAATCGGCAAAAAAATCGGGAAAAAATCGGGAAAAAATCAGGAAAATCGGCAAAAAAAATCGAAAAAAATCGGGAAAATCGAAAAAAAAATTCGGAAAAAATCGGAAAAAAAATCGGGAAAAATCGGAAAATAAAATTGAAAAAAAATCGGAAAAAATCGGAAAAAATCGGAAAAAAAAATCGGAAAAAATCTGAAAAAATCGGGAAAAATCGGAAAAAAAATCGGCAAAAAAATTCGGAAAAAATCGGAAAAAATCGGGAAAAATCGGAAAAAAAATCGGAAAAAAAATCAGAAAAAAATCGGAAAAAATCGGAAAAAAAATTCGGAAAAAATCTGAAAAAATCTGAAAAAATCGGGAAAAATCGGCAAAAAAATCGGCAAAAAAATTCGGAAAAAATCGGAAAAAATCGGGAAAAATCGGAAAAAAAATCGGAAAAAAAATCGGAAAAAAAATCGGAAAAAATCGGAAAAAATCGGAAAAAAAATCGGGAAAAATCGGAAAATAAAATTGAAAAAAAATCGGAAAAAATCGGAAAAAATCGGAAAAAAAAATCGGAAAAAATCTGAAAAAATCGGGAAAAATCGGAAAAAAAATCGGCAAAAAAATTCGGAAAAAATCGGAAAAAAAATTGGAAAAAAAATCGGAAAAAATCGGGAAAAATCGGGAAAAATCGGAAAAAAAATCGGAAAAAAAAATCGGAAAAAATCGGAAAAAAAATCGGAAAAAAATCGGAAAAAATCGGAAAAAATCGGAAAATAAAATTGAAAAAAAATCGGAAAAAAAATCGGAAAAAATCGGAAAAAAAAATCGGAAAAAATCTGAAAAAATCGGGAAAAATCGGAAAAAAAATCGGCAAAAAAATTCGGAAAAAATCGGAAAAAATCGGAAAAAATCGGGAAAAATCGGAAAAAAAATCGGAAAAAATCGGAAAAAATCGGAAAAAAAATCGGAAAAAAAATCGGGAAAAATCGGAAAAAAAATCGGAAAAAAAAATCGGAAAAAATCGGAAAAAAAATCGGAAAAAAAATCTGAAAAAATCGGAAAAAATCGGAAAAAAAATCGGGAAAAATCGGAAAATAAAATTGAAAAAAAATCGGAAAAAATCGGAAAAAAAAATCGGAAAAAATCTGAAAAAATCGGGAAAAATCGGAAAAAAAATCGGCAAAAAAAATCGGAAAAAATCGGAAAAAAAATTGGAAAAAAAATCGGAAAAAATCGGGAAAAATCGGGAAAAATCGGAAAAAAAATCGGAAAAAAAAATCGGAAAAAATCGGAAAAAAAATCGGAAAAAAAATCGGAAAAAATCGGAAAAAATCGGAAAAAAAATCGGGAAAAATCGGAAAATAAAATTGAAAAAAAATCGGAAAAAATCGGAAAAAATCGGAAAAAAAAATCGGAAAAAATCTGAAAAAATCGGGAAAAATCGGAAAAAAAATCGGCAAAAAAAATCGGAAAAAAATCGGAAAAAATCGGAAAAAATCTGAAAAAATCTGAAAAAATCGGGAAAAATCGGCAAAAAAATCGGCAAAAAAATTCGGAAAAAATCGGAAAAAATCGGGAAAAATCGGAAAAAAAATCGGAAAAAAAATCGGAAAAAATCGGAAAAAATCGGACAAAAATCGTGAAAAATCGGAAAAAAAATTGGCAAAAAAAACAGGAAAAAATCGGGAAAAATCGGAAATAATCGGCAAAAAAATCGGGAAAAAATCGGAAAAAATCGAAAAAATCGGGAAAAATCGGAAAAAAAATCGGCAAAAAAATTCGGAAAAAATCGGAAAAAAAATTGGAAAAAAAATCGGAAAAAATCGGGAAAAATCGGGAAAAATCGGAAAAAAAATCGGAAAAAAAAATCGGAAAAAATCGGAAAAAAAATCGGAAAAAAAATCGGAAGAAATCGGAAAAAATCGGAAAAAAAATCGGGAAAAATCGGAAAATAAAATTGAAAAAAAATCGGAAAAAATCGGAAAAAATCGGAAAAAAAAATCGGAAAAAATCTGAAAAAATCGGGAAAAATCGGAAAAAAAATCGGCAAAAAAATTCGGAAAAAATCGGAAAAAATCGGGAAAAATCGGAAAAAAATCGGGAAAAATCGGAAAAAAAAATCGGAAAAAATCGGAAAAAATCGGAAAAAATCGGGAAAAATCGGAAAAAAAATCGGAAAAAATCGGAAAAAATCGGAAAAAAATCGTGAAAAATCGGCAAAAAAATCGGAAAAAATTGGAAAAAAAAATTGAAAAAAAATCGGAAAAAAATCGTGAAAAATCGGCAAAAAAATTGGCAAAAAAATCGGGAAAAATCGGAAATAATCGGCAAAAAAATCGGGAAAAAATCGGGAAAAATCGGAAAAAAAATCGGGAAAAAATCGGGAAAAATCGGAAAAAAAATTCGGAAAAATTCGGAAAAAATCGGAAAAAAAAATCGGGAAAAAATCGGAAAAAATCGGAAAAAATCGGAAAAAAAATCGGAAAAAAATCGGAAAAAAAATCAGAAAAAAATCGGAAAAAATCGGAAAAAAAAATCGGAAAAATTCGGAAAAAATCGGAAAAAAATTCGGAAAAAAAATCTGAAAAAAATCGGAAAAAATCGGAAAAAAAATTCGGAAAAAATCTGAAAAAATCTGAAAAAATCGGGAAAAAACGGCAAAAAAATCGGCAAAAATCGGAAAAAATCGGACAAAAAATCAGAAAAAAATCGGAAAAAAATCGAAAAAAAATCGGGAAAAATCGGAAAAAAAATCGGAAAAAAAATCGGAAAAAATCTGAAAAAAAATCTGAAAAAAATCGGGAAAAAATCGGGAAAAAATCAGGAAAATCGGCAAAAAAAAATCGGAAAAAATCGGGAAAAATCGGAAAAAAAAATCGGAAAAAATCGGAAAAAATCGGGAAAAATCGGAAAAAAATTCGGAAAAAATCGGAAAAAATCGGGAAAAATCGGAAAAAAATCGGAAAAAATCGGAAAAAATCGGGAAAAATCGGAAAAAAAATCGGAAAAAAAATCGGAAAAAATCGGAAAAAAAATTTGAAAAAAAATCGGAAAAAATCGGAAAAAATCGGAAAAAAATCGGGAAAAAAATCGGGAAAAAAATTGGCAAAAAAATCGGGAAAAAATCGGGAAAAATCGGGAAAAATCGGCAAAAAAATCGGGAAAAAAATCGGGAAAAAAATCGGCAAAAAAATTGGCAAAAAAATCGGGAAAAAATCGGGAAAAATCGGAAATAATCGGCAAAAAAATCGGGAAAAAATCGGGAAAAAATCAGGAAAATCGGCAAAAAAAAATCGGAAAAAATCGGGAAAAATCGGAAAAAAAAATCGGAAAAAATCGGAAAAAATCGGGAAAAATCGGAAAAAAAATCGAAAAAAATCGGAAAAAATCGGAAAAAAAATCGGAAAAAAAATCGGGAAAAATCGGAAAAAAAATTTGAAAAAAAATCGGAAAAAATCGGAAAAAATCGGAAAAAAATCGGGAAAAATCGGCAAAAAAATTGGCAAAAAAATCGGGAAAAAATCGGGAAAAATCGGAAAAAAAATCAGAAAAAAATCGGAAAAATTCGGAAAAAATCGGAAAAAAAATCGGAAAAAAAATCAGAAAAAAATCGGAAAAAATCGGAAAAAAAATTCGGAAAAAATCGGAAAAAAAATCGGGAAAAATTTGAAAAAAAATTTGAAAAAAAATCGGAAAAAATCGAAAAAAATCGGAAAAAAATCGTGAAAAATCGGCAAAAAAATCGGAAAAAATCGGAAAAAAAAATTGAAAAAAAATCGGAAAAAAATCGTGAAAAATCGGCAAAAAAATTGGCAAAAAAATCGGGAAAAATCGGAAATAATCGGCAAAAAAATCGGGAAAAAATCGGGAAAAATCGGAAAAAAAATCGGGAAAAAATCGGGAAAAATCGGAAAAAAAATTCGGAAAAATTCGGAAAAAATCGGAAAAAAAAATCGGGAAAAAATCGGAAAAAATCGGAAAAAATCGGAAAAAAATCGGAAAAAAATCGGAAAAAAAATCAGAAAAAAATCGGAAAAAATCGGAAAAAAAATTCGGAAAAATTCGGAAAAAATCGGAAAAAAATTCGGAAAAAAATTCTGAAAAAAATCGGAAAAAATCGGAAAAAAAATTCGGAAAAAATCTGAAAAAATCTGAAAAAATCGGGAAAAAACGGCAAAAAAATCGGCAAAAATCGGAAAAAATCGGACAAAAAATCAGAAAAAAATCGGAAAAAAATCGAAAAAAAATCGGGAAAAATCGGAAAAAAAATCGGAAAAAAAATCGGGAAAAATCGGAAAAAATCTGAAAAAAAATCTGAAAAAAATCGGGAAAAAATCGGGAAAAAATCAGGAAAATCGGCAAAAAAAAATCGGAAAAAATCGGGAAAAATCGGAAAAAAAAATCGGAAAAAATCGGAAAAAATCGGGAAAAATCGGAAAAAAAATCGGAAAAAATCGGAAAAAAAATCGGAAAAAAAATCGGAAAAAAAATCGGGAAAAATCGGAAAATAAAATTGAAAAAAAATCGGAAAAAATCGGAAAAAATCGGAAAAAAATCGGGAAAAATCTGCAAAAAAATTGGCAAAAAAATCGCGAAAAAATCGGAAAAAATCGGAAAAAATCGGGAAAAATCGGAAAAAAAAATTGAAAAAAAATCGAAAAAAATCGGAAAAAATCGGAAAAAATCGGGAAAAATCGGAAAAAATCGGGAAAAATCGGAAAAAAAAATTGAAAAAAAATCGAAAAAAATCGGAAAAAATCGGAAAAAAATCGTGAAAAATCGGCAAAAAAAATCGGGAAAAAAATCGGGAAAAAATCAGGAAAATCGGCAAAAAAAATCGGAAAAAATCGGGAAAAATCGAAAAAAAAAATCGGAAAAAATCGGAAAAAATCGGGAAAAATCGGAAAAAAAATCGGAAAAAATCGGAAAAAATCGGGAAAAATCGGAAAAAAAATCGGAAAAAAAATCGGAAAAAATCGGAAAAAAATTTTGAAAAAAAATCGGAAAAAATCGGGAAAAATCGGGAAAAATCGGCAAAAAAATCGGGAAAAAAATCGGGAAAAAAATCGGCAAAAAAATTGGCAAAAAAATCGGGAAAAAATCGGGAAAAATCGGAAATAATCGGCAAAAAAATCGGGAAAAAATCGGGAAAAAATCAGGAAAATCGGCAAAAAAAAATCGGAAAAAATCGGGAAAAATCGGAAAAAAAAATCGGAAAAAATCGGAAAAAATCGGGAAAAATCGGAAAAAAAATCGGAAAAAATCGGAAAAAATCGGAAAAAAAATCGGAAAAAAAATCGGGAAAAATCGGAAAAAAAAATTGAAAAAAAATCGGAAAAAATCGGAAAAAATCGGAAAAAAATCGGGAAAAATCGGCAAAAAAATTGGCAAAAAAATCGGGAAAAAATCGGGAAAAATCGGAAAAAAAATCAGAAAAAAATCGGAAAAATTCGGAAAAAATCGGAAAAAAAATCGGAAAAAAAATCAGAAAAAAATCGGAAAAAATCGGAAAAAAAATTCGGAAAAAATCGGAAAAAAAATCGGGAAAAATTTGAAAAAAAATTTGAAAAAAAATCGGAAAAAATCGGAAAAAATCGGAAAAAAATCGTGAAAAATCGGAAAAAATTGGAAAAAATTGGAAAAAAAAATTGAAAAAAAATCGGAAAAAAATCGTGAAAAATCGGCAAAAAAATTGGCAAAAAAATCGGGAAAAATCGGAAATAATCGGCAAAAAAATCGGGAAAAAATCGGGAAAAATCGGAAAAAAAATCGGGAAAAAATCGGGAAAAATCGGAAAAAAAATTCGGAAAAATTCGGAAAAAATCGGAAAAAAAAATCGGGAAAAAATCGGAAAAAATCGGAAAAAATCGGAAAAAAAATCGGAAAAAAATCGGAAAATAAAATTGAAAAAAAATCGGAAAAAATCGGAAAAAATCGGAAAAAAATCGGGAAAAATCTGCAAAAAAATTGGCAAAAAAATCGCGAAAAAATCGGAAAAAATCGGGAAAAATCGGAAAAAAAATCGGAAAAAAAATCGGAAAAAATCGGAAAAAATCAGGAAAATCGGCAAAAAAAAATCGGAAAAAATCGGAAAAAAATCGGGAAAAATCGGAAAAAAATTTTGAAAAAAAATCGGAAAAAATCGGAAAAAATCGGAAAAAAATCGGGAAAAATCGGCAAAAAAATTGGCAAAAAAATCGGGAAAAAATCGGGAAAAATCGGGAAAAATCGGCAAAAAAAATCGGGAAAAAATCGGGAAAAAATCAGGAAAATCGGCAAAAAAAAATCGGAAAAAATCGGGAAAAATCGGAAAAAAAAATCGGAAAAAATCGGAAAAAATCGGGAAAAATCGGAAAAAAAATCGGAAAAAATCGGAAAAAATCGGAAAAAAAATCGGAAAAAAAATCGGGAAAAATCGGAAAAAAAATTGGAAAAAAAATCGGAAAAAATCGGGAAAAATCGGGAAAAATCGGAAAAAAATTCGAAAAAAAAAATCGGAAAAAATCGGAAAAAAAATCGGAAAAAAAATCGGAAAAAATCGGAAAAAATCGGAAAAAAAATCGGGAAAAATCGGAAAATAAAATTGAAAAAAAATCGGAAAAAATCGGAAAAAATCGGAAAAAAAAATCGGAAAAATCTGAAAAAATCGGGAAAAATCGGCAAAAAAATCGGCAAAAAAATTCGGAAAAAATCGGAAAAAATCGGGAAAAATCGGAAAAAAAAATCGGAAAAAATCGGAAAAAATCGGGAAAAATCGGAAAAAAAATCGGAAAAAATCGGAAAAAATCGGAAAAAAAATCGGAAAAAAAATCGGAAAAAAAATCGGAAAAAATCGGAAAAAAAATCGGAAAAAATCGGAAAAAATCGGAAAAAATCGGAAAAAATCTGAAAAAATCGGGAAAAATCGGAAAAAAAATCGGCAAAAAAATTCGGAAAAAATCGGAAAAAAAATTGGAAAAAAAATCGGAAAAAATCTAGAAAAATCGGGAAAAATCGGAAAAAAAATCGGAAAAAAAAATCGGAAAAAATCGGAAAAAATCGGAAAAAAAATCGGGAAAAATCGGAAAATAAAATTGAAAAAAAATCGGAAAAAATCGAAAAAAATCGGAAAAAAATCGGGAAAAATCTGCAAAAAAATTGGCAAAAAAATCGCGAAAAAATCGGAAAAAATCGGGAAAAATCGGAAAAAAAATCGGAAAAAAAATCGGAAAAAATCGGAAAAAATCGGGAAAAATCGGAAAAAAAATTTGAAAAAAAATCGAAAAAAATCGGAAAAAATCGGAAAAAAAATCGGAAAAAATCGGAAAAATTTTTTGAAAAAAAATCGGAAAAAATCGGAAAAAATCGGAAAAAAATCGGGAAAAAAATCGGGAAAAAAATTGGCAAAAAAATCGGGAAAAAATCGGGAAAAAATCAGGAAAATCGGCAAAAAAAAATCGGAAAAAATCGGGAAAAATCGGAAAAAAAAATCGGAAAAAATCGGAAAAAATCGGGAAAAATCGGAAAAAAAATCGAAAAAAATCGGAAAAAATCGGAAAAAAAATCGGAAAAAAAATCGGGAAAAATCGGAAAAAAAAATTGAAAAAAAATCGGAAAAAATCGGAAAAAATCGGAAAAAAATCGGGAAAAATCGGCAAAATAATTGGCAAAAAAATCGGGAAAAAATCGGGAAAAATCGGAAAAAAAATCAGAAAAAAATCGGAAAAATTCGGAAAAAATCGGAAAAAAAATCGGAAAAAAAATCAGAAAAAAATCGGAAAAAATCGGAAAAAAAATTCGGAAAAAATCGGAAAAAAAATCGGGAAAAATTTGAAAAAAAAATTGAAAAAAAATCGGAAAAAATCGGAAAAAATCGGAAAAAAATCGTGAAAAATCGGAAAAAATTGGAAAAAATTGGAAAAAAAAATTGAAAAAAAATCGGAAAAAAATCGTGAAAAATCGGCAAAAAAATTGGCAAAAAAATCGGGAAAAATCGGAAATAATCGGCAAAAAAATCGGGAAAAAATCGGGAAAAATCGGAAAAAAAATCGGGAAAAAATCGGGAAAAATCGGAAAAAAAATTCGGAAAAATTCGGAAAAAATCGGAAAAAAAAATCGGGAAAAAATCGGAAAAAATCGGAAAAAATCGGAAAAAAAATCGGAAAAAAATCGGAAAATAAAATTGAAAAAAAATCGGAAAAAATCGGAAAAAATCGGAAAAAAATCGGGAAAAATCTGCAAAAAAATTGGCAAAAAAATCGCGAAAAAATCGGAAAAAATCGGGAAAAATCGGAAAAAAAATCGGAAAAAAAATCGGAAAAAATCGGAAAAAATCGGGAAAAATCGGAAAAAAAAATTGAAAAAAAATCGAAAAAAATCGGAAAAAATCGGAAAAAAATCGTGAAAAATCGGCAAAAAAAATCGGGAAAAAAATCGGGAAAAAATCAGGAAAATCGGCAAAAAAATTCGGAAAAAATCGGGAAAAATCGAAAAAAAAATTCGGAAAAAATCGGAAAAAATCGGGAAAAATCGGAAAAAAAATCGGAAAAAATCGGAAAAAATCGGGAAAAATCGGAAAAAAAATCGGAAAAAAAATCGGAAAAAATCGGAAAAAAAATTTGAAAAAAAATCGGAAAAAATCGGAAAAAATCGGAAAAAAATCGGGAAAAAAATCGGGAAAAAAATTGGCAAAAAAATCGGGAAAAAATCGGGAAAAATCGGGAAAAATCGGCAAAAAAATCGGGAAAAAAATCGGGAAAAAAATCGGCAAAAAAATTGGCAAAAAAATCGGGAAAAAATCGGGAAAAATCGGAAATAATCGGCAAAAAAATCGGGAAAAAATCGGGAAAAAATCAGGAAAATCGGCAAAAAAAAATCGGAAAAAATCGGGAAAAATCGGAAAAAAAAATCGGAAAAAATCGGAAAAAATCGGGAAAAATCGGAAAAAAAATCGAAAAAAATCGGAAAAAATCGGGAAAAAAATCGGAAAAAAAATCGGGAAAAATCGGAAAAAAAATTTGAAAAAAAATCGGAAAAAATCGGAAAAAATCGGAAAAAAATCGGGAAAAATCGGCAAAAAAATTGGCAAAAAAATCGGGAAAAAATCGGGAAAAATCGGAAAAAAAATCAGAAAAAAATCGGAAAAATTCGGAAAAAATCGGAAAAAAAATCGGAAAAAAAATCAGAAAAAAATCGGAAAAAATCGGAAAAAAAATTCGGAAAAAATCGGAAAAAAAATCGGGAAAAATTTGAAAAAAAATTTGAAAAAAAATCGGAAAAAATCGGAAAAAATCGGAAAAAAATCGTTAAAAATCGGCAAAAAAATCGGAAAAAATTGGAAAAAAAAATTGAAAAAAAATCGGAAAAAAATCGTGAAAAATCGGCAAAAAAATTGGCAAAAAAATCGGGAAAAATCGGAAATAATCGGCAAACAAATCGGGAAAAAATCGGGAAAAATCGGAAAAAAAATCGGGAAAAAATCGGAAAAAATCGGAAAAAATTGGAAAAAAAATCGGAAAAAAAATCGGGAAAAATCGGAAAAAAAATTGGAAAAAAAATCGGAAAAAATCGGAAAAAATCGGGAAAAATCGGAAAAAAATTCGGAAAAAAAAATCGGAAAAAATCGGAAAAAATCGGAAAAAAAATCGGGAAAAATCGGAAAATAAAATTGAAAAAAAATCGGAAAAAATCGGAAAAAAAAATCGGAAAAAATCGGAAAAAATCTGAAAAAATCGGGAAAAATCGGCAAAAAAATCGGCAAAAAAAATCGGAAAAAATCGGAAAAAATCGTGAAAAATCGGAAAAAAAATCGGAAAAAAAATCGAAAAAAATCGGAAAAAAAATCGGAAAAAATCGGAAAAAATCGGGAAAAATCGGAAAAAAAAATTGAAAAAAAATCGAAAAAAATCGGAAAAAATCGGAAAAAAATCGTGAAAAATCGGCAAAAAAAATCGGGAAAAAAATCGGGAAAAAATCAGGAAAATCGGCAAAAAAAATCGGAAAAAATCGGGAAAAATCGAAAAAAAAAATCGGAAAAAATCGGAAAAAATCGGGAAAAATCGGAAAAAAAATCGGAAAAAATCGGAAAAAATCGGGAAAAATCGGAAAAAAAATCGGAAAAAAAATCGGAAAAAATCGGAAAAAAATTTTGAAAAAAAATCGGAAAAAATCGGGAAAAATCGGGAAAAATCGGCAAAAAAATCGGGAAAAAAATCGGGAAAAAAATCGGCAAAAAAATTGGCAAAAAAATCGGGAAAAAATCGGGAAAAATCGGAAATAATCGGCAAAAAAATCGGGAAAAAATCGGGAAAAAATCAGGAAAATCGGCAAAAAAAAATCGGAAAAAATCGGGAAAAATCGGAAAAAAAAATCGGAAAAAATCGGAAAAAATCGGGAAAAATCGGAAAAAAAATCGGAAAAAATCGGAAAAAATCGGAAAAAAAATCGGAAAAAAAATCGGGAAAAATCGGAAAAAAAAATTGAAAAAAAATCGGAAAAAATCGGAAAAAATCGGAAAAAAATCGGGAAAAATCGGCAAAAAAATTGGCAAAAAAATCGGGAAAAAATCGGGAAAAATCGGAAAAAAAATCAGAAAAAAATCGGAAAAATTCGGAAAAAATCGGAAAAAAAATCGGAAAAAAAATCAGAAAAAAATCGGAAAAAATCGGAAAAAAAATTCGGAAAAAATCGGAAAAAAAATCGGGAAAAATTTGAAAAAAAAATTTGAAAAAAAATCGGAAAAAATCGGAAAAAATCGGAAAAAAATCGTGAAAAATCGGAAAAAATTGGAAAAAATTGGAAAAAAAAATTGAAAAAAAATCGGAAAAAAATCGTGAAAAATCGGCAAAAAAATTGGCAAAAAAATCGGGAAAAATCGGAAATAATCGGCAAAAAAATCGGGAAAAAATCGGGAAAAATCGGAAAAAAAATCGGGAAAAAATCGGGAAAAATCGGAAAAAAAATTCGGAAAAATTCGGAAAAAATCGGAAAAAAAAATCGGGAAAAAATCGGAAAAAATCGGAAAAAATCGGAAAAAAAATCGGAAAAAAATCGGAAAATAAAATTGAAAAAAAATCGGAAAAAATCGGAAAAAATCGGAAAAAAATCGGGAAAAATCTGCAAAAAAATTGGCAAAAAAATCGCGAAAAAATCGGAAAAAATCGGGAAAAATCGGAAAAAAAATCGGAAAAAAAATCGGAAAAAATCGGAAAAAATCAGGAAAATCGGCAAAAAAAAATCGGAAAAAATCGGAAAAAAATCGGGAAAAATCGGAAAAAAATTTTGAAAAAAAATCGGAAAAAATCGGAAAAAATCGGAAAAAAATCGGGAAAAATCGGCAAAAAAATTGGCAAAAAAATCGGGAAAAAATCGGGAAAAATCGGGAAAAATCGGCAAAAAAAATCGGGAAAAAATCGGGAAAAAATCAGGAAAATCGGCAAAAAAAAATCGGAAAAAATCGGGAAAAATCGGAAAAAAAAATCGGAAAAAATCGGAAAAAATCGGGAAAAATCGGAAAAAAAATCGGAAAAAATCGGAAAAAATCGGAAAAAAAATCGGAAAAAAAATCGGGAAAAATCGGAAAAAAAATTGGAAAAAAAATCGGAAAAAATCGGGAAAAATCGGGAAAAATCGGAAAAAAATTCGGAAAAAAAAATCGGAAAAAATCGGAAAAAAAATCGGAAAAAAATCGGAAAAAATCGGAAAAAATCGGAAAAAAAATCGGGAAAAATCGGAAAATAAAATTGAAAAAAAATCGGAAAAAATCGGAAAAAATCGGAAAAAAAAATCGGAAAAATCTGAAAAAATCGGGAAAAATCGGCAAAAAAATCGGCAAAAAAATTCGGAAAAAATCGGAAAAAATCGGGAAAAATCGGAAAAAAAAATCGGAAAAAATCGGAAAAAATCGGGAAAAATCGGAAAAAAAATCGGAAAAAATCGGAAAAAATCGGAAAAAAAATCGGAAAAAAAATCGGAAAAAAAATCGGAAAAAATCGGAAAAAAAATCGGAAAAAAAATCGGAAAAAATCGGAAAAAATCGGAAAAAAAATCGGGAAAAATCGGAAAATAAAATTGAAAAAAAATCGGAAAAAATCGGAAAAAATCGGAAAAAAAAATCGGAAAAAATCTGAAAAAATCGGGAAAAATCGGAAAAAAAATCGGCAAAAAAATTCGGAAAAAATCGGAAAAAAAATTGGAAAAAAAATCGGAAAAAATCGGGAAAAATCGGGAAAAATCGGAAAAAAAATCGGAAAAAAAAATCGGAAAAAATCGGAAAAAATCGGAAAAAAAATCGGGAAAAATCGGAAAATAAAATTGAAAAAAAATCGGAAAAAATCGAAAAAAATCGGAAAAAAATCGGGAAAAATCTGCAAAAAAATTGGCAAAAAAATCGCGAAAAAATCGGAAAAAATCGGGAAAAATCGGAAAAAAAATCGGAAAAAAAATCGGAAAAAATCGGAAAAAATCGGGAAAAATCGGAAAAAAAAATTGAAAAAAAATCGAAAAAAATCGGAAAAAATCGGAAAAAAAATCGGAAAAAATCGGAAAAATTTTTTGAAAAAAAATCGGAAAAAATCGGAAAAAATCGGAAAAAAATCGGGAAAAAAATCGGGAAAAAAATTGGCAAAAAAATCGGGAAAAAATCGGGAAAAAATCAGGAAAATCGGCAAAAAAAAATCGGAAAAAATCGGGAAAAATCGGAAAAAAAAATCGGAAAAAATCGGAAAAAATCGGGAAAAATCGGAAAAAAAATCGAAAAAAATCGGAAAAAATCGGAAAAAAAATCGGAAAAAAAATCGGGAAAAATCGGAAAAAAAAATTGAAAAAAAATCGGAAAAAATCGGAAAAAATCGGAAAAAAATCGGGAAAAATCGGCAAAATAATTGGCAAAAAAATCGGGAAAAAATCGGGAAAAATCGGAAAAAAAATCAGAAAAAAATCGGAAAAATTCGGAAAAAATCGGAAAAAAAATCGGAAAAAAAATCAGAAAAAAATCGGAAAAAATCGGAAAAAAAATTCGGAAAAAATCGGAAAAAAAATCGGGAAAAATTTGAAAAAAAAATTGAAAAAAAATCGGAAAAAATCGGAAAAAATCGGAAAAAAATCGTGAAAAATCGGAAAAAATTGGAAAAAATTGGAAAAAAAAATTGAAAAAAAATCGGAAAAAAATCGTGAAAAATCGGCAAAAAAATTGGCAAAAAAATCGGGAAAAATCGGAAATAATCGGCAAAAAAATCGGGAAAAAATCGGGAAAAATCGGAAAAAAAATCGGGAAAAAATCGGGAAAAATCGGAAAAAAAATTCGGAAAAATTCGGAAAAAATCGGAAAAAAAAATCGGGAAAAAATCGGAAAAAATCGGAAAAAATCGGAAAAAAAATCGGAAAAAAATCGGAAAATAAAATTGAAAAAAAATCGGAAAAAATCGGAAAAAATCGGAAAAAAATCGGGAAAAATCTGCAAAAAAATTGGCAAAAAAATCGCGAAAAAATCGGAAAAAATCGGGAAAAATCGGAAAAAAAATCGGAAAAAAAATCGGAAAAAATCGGAAAAAATCGGGAAAAATCGGAAAAAAAAATTGAAAAAAAATCGAAAAAAATCGGAAAAAATCGGAAAAAAATCGTGAAAAATCGGCAAAAAAAATCGGGAAAAAAATCGGGAAAAAATCAGGAAAATCGGCAAAAAAATTCGGAAAAAATCGGGAAAAATCGAAAAAAAAATTCGGAAAAAATCGGAAAAAATCGGGAAAAATCGGAAAAAAAATCGGAAAAAATCGGAAAAAATCGGGAAAAATCGGAAAAAAAATCGGAAAAAAAATCGGAAAAAATCGGAAAAAAATTTTGAAAAAAAATCGGAAAAAATCGGAAAAAATCGGAAAAAAATCGGGAAAAAAATCGGGAAAAAAATTGGCAAAAAAATCGGGAAAAAATCGGGAAAAATCGGGAAAAATCGGCAAAAAAATCGGGAAAAAAATCGGGAAAAAAATCGGCAAAAAAATTGGCAAAAAAATCGGGAAAAAATCGGGAAAAATCGGAAATAATCGGCAAAAAAATCGGGAAAAAATCGGGAAAAAATCAGGAAAATCGGCAAAAAAAAATCGGAAAAAATCGGGAAAAATCGGAAAAAAAAATCGGAAAAAATCGGAAAAAATCGGGAAAAATCGGAAAAAAAATCGAAAAAAATCGGAAAAAATCGGGAAAAAAATCGGAAAAAAAATCGGGAAAAATCGGAAAAAAAATTTGAAAAAAAATCGGAAAAAATCGGAAAAAATCGGAAAAAAATCGGGAAAAATCGGCAAAAAAATTGGCAAAAAAATCGGGAAAAAATCGGGAAAAATCGGAAAAAAAATCAGAAAAAAATCGGAAAAATTCGGAAAAAATCGGAAAAAAAATCGGAAAAAAAATCAGAAAAAAATCGGAAAAAATCGGAAAAAAAATTCGGAAAAAATCGGAAAAAAAATCGGGAAAAATTTGAAAAAAAATTTGAAAAAAAATCGGAAAAAATCGGAAAAAATCGGAAAAAAATCGTTAAAAATCGGCAAAAAAATCGGAAAAAATTGGAAAAAAAAATTGAAAAAAAATCGGAAAAAAATCGTGAAAAATCGGCAAAAAAATTGGCAAAAAAATCGGGAAAAATCGG
This sequence comes from Oncorhynchus mykiss, assembly GCF_057628025.1. Taxonomy (NCBI): domain Eukaryota; kingdom Metazoa; phylum Chordata; class Actinopteri; order Salmoniformes; family Salmonidae; genus Oncorhynchus; species Oncorhynchus mykiss. Next base: position 341,962 of record NW_028322098.1, read on the forward strand.
AAATAATCGGCAAACAAATCGGGAAAAAATCGGGAAAAATCGGAAAAAAAATCGGGAAAAAATCGGAAAAAATCGGAAAAAATTGGAAAAAAAATCGGGAAAAAAATCGGGAAAAAAATTGGCAAAAAAATCGGGAAAAAATCGGGAAAAATCGGGAAAAATCGGCAAAAAAATCGGGAAAAAAATCGGGAAAAAAATCGGCAAAAAAATTGGCAAAAAAATCGGGAAAAAATCGGGAAAAATCGGAAATAATCGGCAAAAAAATCGGGAAAAAATCGGGAAAAAATCAGGAAAATCGGCAAAAAAAAATCGGAAAAAATCGGGAAAAATCGGAAAAAAAAATCGGAAAAAATCGGAAAAAATCGGGAAAAATCGGAAAAAAAATCGAAAAAAATCGGAAAAAATCGGGAAAAAAATCGGAAAAAAAATCGGGAAAAATCGGAAAAAAAATTTGAAAAAAAATCGGAAAAAATCGGAAAAAATCGGAAAAAAATCGGGAAAAATCGGCAAAAAAATTGGCAAAAAAATCGGGAAAAAATCGGGAAAAATCGGAAAAAAAATCAGAAAAAAATCGGAAAAATTCGGAAAAAATCGGAAAAAAAATCGGAAAAAAAATCAGAAAAAAATCGGAAAAAATCGGAAAAAAAATTCGGAAAAAATCGGAAAAAAAATCGGGAAAAATTTGAAAAAAAATTTGAAAAAAAATCGGAAAAAATCGGAAAAAATCGGAAAAAAATCGTTAAAAATCGGCAAAAAAATCGGAAAAAATTGGAAAAAAAAATTGAAAAAAAATCGGAAAAAAATCGTGAAAAATCGGCAAAAAAATTGGCAAAAAAATCGGGAAAAATCGGAAATAATCGGCAAACAAATCGGGAAAAAATCGGGAAAAATCGGAAAAAAAATCGGGAAAAAATCGGAAAAAATCGGAAAAAATTGGAAAAAAAATCGGAAAAAAAATCGGGAAAAATCGGAAAAAAAATTGGAAAAAAAATCGGAAAAAATCGGAAAAAATCGGGAAAAATCGGAAAAAAATTCGGAAAAAAAAATCGGAAAAAATCGGAAAAAATCGGAAAAAAAATCGGGAAAAATCGGAAAATAAAATTGAAAAAAAATCGGAAAAAATCGGAAAAAAAAATCTGAAAAAATCGGAAAAAATCTGAAAAAATCGGGAAAAATCGGCAAAAAAATCGGCAAAAAAAATCGGAAAAAATCGGAAAAAATCGTGAAAAATCGGAAAAAAAATCGGAAAAAAAATCGAAAAAAATCGGAAAAAATCGGAAAAAATCGGGAAAAATCGAAAAAAAAATTCGGAAAAAATCGGAAAAAATCGGAAAAAATCGGAAAAAAATCGGGAAAAAAATCGGGAAAAAAATTGGCAAAAAAATCGGGAAAAAATCGGGAAAAAATCAGGAAAATCGGCAAAAAAAAATCGGAAAAAATCGGGAAAAATCGGAAAAAAAAATCGGAAAAAATCGGAAAAAATCGGGAAAAATCGGAAAAAAAATCGAAAAAAATCGGAAAAAATCGGAAAAAAAATCGGAAAAAAAATCGGGAAAAATCGGAAAAAAAAATTGAAAAAAAATCGGAAAAAATCGGAAAAAATCGGAAAAAAATCGGGAAAAATCGGCAAAATAATTGGCAAAAAAATCGGGAAAAAATCGGGAAAAATCGGAAAAAAAATCAGAAAAAAATCGGAAAAATTCGGAAAAAATCGGAAAAAAAATCGGAAAAAAAATCAGAAAAAAATCGGAAAAAATCGGGAAAAAAATTCGGAAAAAATCGGAAAAAAAATCGGGAAAAATTTGAAAAAAAAATTGAAAAAAAATCGGAAAAAATCGGAAAAAATCGGAAAAAAATCGTGAAAAATCGGAAAAAATTGGAAAAAATTGGAAAAAAAAATTGAAAAAAAATCGGAAAAAAATCGTGAAAAATCGGCAAAAAAATTGGCAAAAAAATCGGGAAAAATCGGAAATAATCGGCAAAAAAATCGGGAAAAAATCGGGAAAAATCGGAAAAAAAATCGGGAAAAAATCGGGAAAAATCGGAAAAAAAATTCGGAAAAATTCGGAAAAAATCGGAAAAAAAAATCGGGAAAAAATCGGAAAAAATCGGAAAAAATCGGAAAAAAAATCGGAAAAAAATCGGAAAATAAAATTGAAAAAAAATCGGAAAAAATCGGAAAAAATCGGAAAAAAATCGGGAAAAATCTGCAAAAAAATTGGCAAAAAAATCGCGAAAAAATCGGAAAAAATCGGGAAAAATCGGAAAAAAAATCGGAAAAAAAATCGGAAAAAATCGGAAAAAATCGGGAAAAATCGGAAAAAAAAATTGAAAAAAAATCGAAAAAAATCGGAAAAAATCGGAAAAAAATCGTGAAAAATCGGCAAAAAAAATCGGGAAAAAAATCGGGAAAAAATCAGGAAAATCGGCAAAAAAAATCGGAAAAAATCGGGAAAAATCGAAAAAAAAATTCGGAAAAAATCGGAAAAAATCGGGAAAAATCGGAAAAAAAATCGGAAAAAATCGGAAAAAATCGGGAAAAATCGGAAAAAAAATCGGAAAAAAAATCGGAAAAAATCGGAAAAAAAATTTGAAAAAAAATCGGAAAAAATCGGAAAAAATCGGAAAAAAATCGGGAAAAAAATCGGAAATAATCGGCAAAAAAATCGGGAAAAAATCGGGAAAAAATCAGGAAAATCGGCAAAAAAAAATCGGAAAAAATCGGGAAAAATCGGAAAAAAAAATCGGAAAAAATCGGAAAAAATCGGGAAAAATCGGAAAAAAAATCGAAAAAAATCGGAAAAAATCGGAAAAAAAATCGGAAAAAAAATCGGGAAAAATCGGAAAAAAAATTTGAAAAAAAATCGGAAAAAATCATAAAAAATCATAAAAAATCGGGAAAAATCGGCAAAAAAATTGGCAAAAAAATCGGGAAAAAATCGGGAAAAATCGGGAAAAATCGGCAAAAAAATCGGGAAAAAATCGGGAAAAAATCAGGAAAATCGCAAAAAAAAATCGGAAAAAATCGGGAAAAATCGGAAAAAAAAATCGGAAAAAATCGGAAAAAATCGGGAAAAATCGGAAAAAAAATCGGAAAAAATCGGAAAAAATTGGAAAAAAAATCGGAAAAAAAATCGGGAAAAATCGGAAAAAAAATTGGAAAAAAAATCGGAAAAAATCGGAAAAAATCGGGAAAAATCGGAAAAAAATTCGGAAAAAAAAATCGGAAAAAATCGGAAAAAATCGGAAAAAAAATCGGGAAAAATCGGAAAATAAAATTGAAAAAAAATCGGAAAAAATCGGAAAAAAAAATCGGAAAAAATCGGAAAAAATCTGAAAAAATCGGGAAAAATCGGCAAAAAAATCGGCAAAAAAAATCGGAAAAAATCGGAAAAAATCGTGAAAAATCGGAAAAAAAATCGGAAAAAAAATCGAAAAAAATCGGAAAAAATCGGAAAAAATCGGGAAAAATCGAAAAAAAAATTCGGAAAAAATCGGAAAAAATCGGGAAAAATCGGAAAAAAAATCGGAAAAAATCGGGAAAAATCGGAAAAAAAATCGGAAAAAAAATCGGAAAAAATCGGAAAAAAACGGAAAAAAATCGGGAAAAATCGGAAAAAAAATTTGAAAAAAAATCGGAAAAAATCGGAAAAAATCGGAAAAAAATCGGGAAAAAAATCGGGAAAAAAATTGGCAAAAAAATCGGGAAAAAATCGGGAAAAATCGGGAAAAATCGGCAAAAAAATCGGGAAAAATCGGAAAAAAATCGGAAAAAAAATCGGGAAAAATCGGGAAAAATCGGAAAAAAAATCGGGAAAAATCGGAAAAAAATTTTGAAAAAAAATCGGAAAAAATCGGAAAAAATCGGAAAAAAATCGTGAAAAATCGGAAAAAAAATTTGAAAAAAAATCGGAAAAAATCGGAAAAAATCGGAAAAAAATCAAGAAAAAAATCATCAAAAAAATTGGCAAAAAAATCGGGAAAAAATCGGGAAAAATCGGAAATAATCGGCAAAAAAATCGGGAAAAAATCGGGAAAAATCGGAAAAAAAAATCGGAAAAAATCGGGAAAAATCGGAAAAAAAATCGAAAAAAATCGGAAAAAATCGGAAAAATTAATCGGAAAAAAAATCGGGAAAAATCGGAAAAAAAAATTGAAAAAAAATCGGAAAAAATCGGAAAAAATCGGAAAAAAATCGGGAAAAATCGGCAAAAAAATTGGCAAAAAAATCGGGAAAAAATCGGGAAAAATCGGGAAAAATCGGCAAAAAAATCGGGAAATAAAATTGAAAAAAAATCGGAAAAAATCGGAAAAAATCGGAAAAAAATCGTGAAAAATCGGCAAAAAAATTGGCAAAAAAATCGGGAAAAAATCGGGAAAAATCGGAAATAATCGGCAAAAAAATCGGGAAAAAATCGGGAAAAAATCAGGAAAATCGGCAAAAAAAATCGAAAAAAATCGGGAAAATCGAAAAAAAAATTCGGAAAAAATCGGAAAAAAAATCGGGAAAAATCGGAAAATAAAATTGAAAAAAAATCGGAAAAAATCGGAAAAAATCGGAAAAAAAAATCGGAAAAAATCTGAAAAAATCGGGAAAAATCGGAAAAAAAATCGGCAAAAAAATTCGGAAAAAATCGGAAAAAATCGGGAAAAATCGGAAAAAAAATCGGAAAAAAAATCAGAAAAAAATCGGAAAAAATCGGAAAAAAAATTCGGAAAAAATCTGAAAAAATCTGAAAAAATCGGGAAAAATCGGCAAAAAAATCGGCAAAAAAATTCGGAAAAAATCGGAAAAAATCGGGAAAAATCGGAAAAAAAATCGGAAAAAAAATCGGAAAAAAAATCGGAAAAAATCGGAAAAAATCGGAAAAAAAATCGGGAAAAATCGGAAAATAAAATTGAAAAAAAATCGGAAAAAATCGGAAAAAATCGGAAAAAAAAATCGGAAAAAATCTGAAAAAATCGGGAAAAATCGGAAAAAAAATCGGCAAAAAAATTCGGAAAAAATCGGAAAAAAAATTGGAAAAAAAATCGGAAAAAATCGGGAAAAATCGGGAAAAATCGGAAAAAAAATCGGAAAAAAAATCGGAAAAAATCGGAAAAAAAATCGGAAAAAAAATCGGAAAAAATCGGAAAAAATCGGAAAATAAAATTGAAAAAAAATCGGAAAAAAAATCGGAAAAAATCGGAAAAAAAAATCGGAAAAAATCTGAAAAAATCGGGAAAAATCGGAAAAAAAATCGGCAAAAAAATTCGGAAAAAATCGGAAAAAATCGGAAAAAATCGGGAAAAATCGGAAAAAAAATCGGAAAAAATCGGAAAAAATCGGAAAAAAAATCGGAAAAAAAATCGGGAAAAATCGGAAAAAAAATCGGAAAAAAAAATCGGAAAAAATCGGAAAAAAAATCGGAAAAAAAATCTGAAAAAATCGGAAAAAATCGGAAAAAAAATCGGGAAAAATCGGAAAATAAAATTGAAAAAAAATCGGAAAAAATCGGAAAAAAAAATCGGAAAAAATCTGAAAAAATCGGGAAAAATCGGAAAAAAAATCGGCAAAAAAAATCGGAAAAAATCGGAAAAAAAATTGGAAAAAAAATCGGAAAAAATCGGGAAAAATCGGGAAAAATCGGAAAAAAAATCGGAAAAAAAATCGGAAAAAATCGGAAAAAAAATCGGAAAAAAAATCGGAAAAAATCGGAAAAAATCGGAAAAAAAATCGGGAAAAATCGGAAAATGAAATTGAAAAAAAATCGGAAAAAATCGGAAAAAATCGGAAAAAAAAATCGGAAAAAATCTGAAAAAATCGGGAAAAATCGGAAAAAAAATCGGCAAAAAAAATCGGAAAAAAATCGGAAAAAATCTGAAAAAATCTGAAAAAATCTGAAAAAATCGGGAAAAATCGGCAAAAAAATCGGCAAAAAAATTCGGAAAAAATCGGAAAAAATCGGGAAAAATCGGAAAAAAAATCGGAAAAAAAATCGGAAAAAATCGGAAAAAATCGGACAAAAATCGTGAAAAATCGGAAAAAAAATTGGCAAAAAAAACAGGAAAAAATCGGGAAAAATCGGAAATAATCGGCAAAAAAATCGGGAAAAAATCGGAAAAAATCGAAAAAATCGGGAAAAATCGGAAAAAAAATCGGCAAAAAAATTCGGAAAAAATCGGAAAAAAAATTGGAAAAAAAATCGGAAAAAATCGGGAAAAATCGGGAAAAATCGGAAAAAAAATCGGAAAAAAAAATCGGAAAAAATCGGAAAAAAAATCGGAAAAAAAATCGGAAAAAATCGGAAAAAATCGGAAAAAAAATCGGGAAAAATCGGAAAATAAAATTGAAAAAAAATCGGAAAAAATCGGAAAAAATCGGAAAAAAAAATCTGAAAAAATCTGAAAAAATCGGGAAAAATCGGAAAAAAAATCGGCAAAAAAATTCGGAAAAAATCGGAAAAAATCGGGAAAAATCGGAAAAAAATCGGGAAAAATCGGAAAAAAAAATCGGAAAAAATCGGAAAAAATCGGAAAAAATCGGGAAAAATCGGAAAAAAAATCGGAAAAAATCGGAAAAAATCGGGAAAAATCGGAAAAAAAATCGGAAAAAAAAATCGGAAAAAATCGGAAAAAAAATCGGAAAAAAAATCGGAAAAAAAATCGGAAAAAATCGGAAAAAAAATCGGGAAAAATCGGAAAATAAAATTGAAAAAAAATCGGAAAAAATCGGAAAAAAAATTCGGAAAAAATCGGAAAAAATCTGAAAAAATCGGGAAAAATCGGCAAAAAAATCGGCAAAAAAAATCGGAAAAAATCGGAAAAAATCGTGAAAAATCGGAAAAAAAATCGGAAAAAAAATCGGAAAAAATCGGAAAAAATCGGAAAAAAATCGTGAAAAATCGGCAAAAAAATCGGGAAAAAATCGGGAAAAAATCAGGAAAATCGGCAAAAAAAATCGGAAAAAATCGGGAAAATCGAAAAAAAAATTCGGAAAAAATCGGAAAAAATCGGGAAAAATCGGAAAAAATCGGAAAAAATCGGGAAAAATCGGAAAAAAAATCGGAAAAAAAATCGGAAAAAATCGGAAAAAATCGGAAAAAAAATCGGGAAAAATCGGAAAAAAATTTTGAAAAAAAATCGGAAAAAATCGGAAAAAAATCGGGAAAAATCGGAAAAAAAATTTGAAAAAAAATCGGAAAAAATCGGAAAAAATCGGAAAAAAATCGGGAAAAATCGGAAAAAATCGGGAAAAATCGGCAAAAAAATTGGCAAAAAATCGGGAAAAAATCGGGAAAAATCGGAAATAATCGGCAAAAAAATCGGGAAAAAATCGGGAAAAAATCAGGAAAATCGGCAAAAAAAAATCGGAAAAAATCGGGAAAAATCGGAAAAAAAAATCGGAAAAAATCGGAAAAAATCGGAAAAAATCGGGAAAAATCGGAAAAAAAATCGGAAAAAATCGGAAAAAATCGGAAAAAAAATCGGAAAAAAAATCGGGAAAAATCGGAAAAAAAAATTGAAAAAAAATCGGAAAAAATCGGAAAAAATCGGAAAAAAATCGGGAAAAATCGGCTAAAAAATTGGCAAAAAAATCGGGAAAAAATCGGGAAAAATCGGGAAAAATCGGCAAAAAAATCGGGAAAAAATCGGGAAAAAATCAGGAAAATCGGCAAAAAAAAATCGGAAAAAATCGGGAAAAATCGGAAAAAAAAATTGAAAAAAAATCGGAAAAAATCGGAAAAAATCGGAAAAAATCGGGAAAAATCGGCAAAAAAATTGGCAAAAAAATCGGGAAAAAATCGGGAAAAATCGGGAAAAATCGGCAAAAAAATCGGGAAAAAATCGGGAAAAAATCAGGAAAATCGGCAAAAAAAAATCGGAAAAAATCGGGAAAAATCGGAAAAAAAAATTGAAAAAAAATCGGAAAAAATCGGAAAAAATCGGAAAAAATCGGGAAAAAATCGGGAAAAAATCAGGAAAATCGGCAAAAAAAAATCGGAAAAAATCGGGAAAAATCGGAAAAAAAAATCGGAAAAAATCGGAAAAAATCGGAAAAAATCGGGAAAAATCGGAAAAAAAATCGGAAAAAATCGGAAAAAATCGGAAAAAAAATCGGAAAAAAAATCGGGAAAAATCGGAAAAAAAAATTGAAAAAAAATCGGAAAAAATCGGAAAAAAATCGGGAAAAATCGGCTAAAAAATTGGCAAAAAAATCGGGAAAAAATCGGGAAAAATCGGGAAAAATCGGCAAAAAAATCGGGAAAAAATCGGGAAAAAATCAGGAAAATCGGCAAAAAAAAATCGGAAAAAATCGGGAAAAATCGGAAAAAAAAATTGAAAAAAAATCGGAAAAAATCGGAAAAAATCGGAAAAAATCGGGAAAAATCGGCAAAAAAATTGGCAAAAAAATCGGGAAAAAATCGGGAAAAATCGGGAAAAATCGGCAAAAAAATCGGGAAAAAATCGGGAAAAAATCAGGAAAATCGGCAAAAAAAATCGGAAAAAATCGGGAAAAATCGGAAAAAAAATCGGAAAAAATCGGAAAAAATCGGGAAAAATCGGAAAAAAAATCGGAAAAAATCGGAAAAAATCGGAAAAAAAATCGGAAAAAAAATCGGGAAAAATCGGAAAAAAAATTGGAAAAAAAATCGGAAAAAATCGGGAAAAATCGGGAAAAATCGGAAAAAAAATCGGAAAAAAAAATCGGAAAAAATCGGAAAAAAAATCGGAAAAAAAATCGGAAAAAATCGGAAAAAATCGGAAAAAAAATCGGGAAAAATCGGAAAATAAAATTGAAAAAAAATCGGAAAAAATCGGAAAAAAAAATCGGAAAAATCGGAAAAAAAATCGGAAAAAAAATCGGAAAAAAAATCGGGAAAAATCGGAAAATAAAATTGAAAAAAAATCGGAAAAAATCGGAAAAAATCGGAAAAAAATCGGGAAAAATCTGCAAAAAAATTGGCAAAAAAATCGCGAAAAAATCGGAAAAAATCGGGAAAAATCGGAAAAAAATCGGAAAAAAAATCGGAAAAAATCGGAAAAAATCGGGAAAAATCGGAAAAAAAAATTGAAAAAAAATCGAAAAAAATCGGAAAAAATCGGAAAAAAATCGTGAAAAATCGGCAAAAAAAATCGGGAAAAAAATCGGGAAAAAATCAGGAAAATCGGCAAAAAAAATCGGAAAAAATCGGGAAAAATCGAAAAAAAAATTCGGAAAAAATCGGAAAAAATCGGGAAAAATCGGAAAAAAAATCGGAAAAAATCGGAAAAAATCGGGAAAAATCGGAAAAAAAATCGGAAAAAAAATCGGAAAAAATCGGAAAAAAATTTTGAAAAAAAATCGGAAAAAATCGGAAAAAATCGGAAAAAAATCGGGAAAAAAATCGGGAAAAAAATTGGCAAAAAAATCGGGAAAAAATCGGGAAAAATCGGGAAAAATCGGCAAAAAAATCGGGAAAAAAATCGGGAAAAAAATCGGCAAAAAAATTGGCAAAAAAATCGGGAAAAAATCGGGAAAAATCGGAAATAATCGGCAAAAAAATCGGGAAAAAATCGGGAAAAAATCAGGAAAATCGGCAAAAAAAAATCGGAAAAAATCGGGAAAAATCGGAAAAAAAAATCGGAAAAAATCGGGAAAAATCGGAAAAAAAATCGAAAAAAATCGGAAAAAATCGGAAAAAAAATCGGAAAAAAAATCGGAAAAAAAATCGGGAAAAATCGGAAAAAAAAATTGAAAAAAAATCGGAAAAAATCGGAAAAAATCGGAAAAAAATCGGGAAAAATCGGCAAAAAAATTGGCAAAAAAATCGGGAAAAAATCGGGAAAAATCGGAAAAAAAATCAGAAAAAAATCGGAAAAATTCGGAAAAAATCGGAAAAAAAATCGGAAAAAAAATCAGAAAAAAATCGGAAAAAATCGGAAAAAAAATTCGGAAAAAATCGGAAAAAAAATCGGGAAAAATTTGAAAAAAAATTTGAAAAAAAATCGGAAAAAATCGGAAAAAATCGGAAAAAAATCGTGAAAAATCGGAAAAAATTGGAAAAAATTGGAAAAAAAAATTGAAAAAAAATCGGAAAAAAATCGTGAAAAATCGGCAAAAAAATTGGCAAAAAAATCGGGAAAAATCGGAAATAATCGGCAAAAAAATCGGGAAAAAATCGGGAAAAATCGGAAAAAAAATCGGGAAAAAATCGGGAAAAATCGGAAAAAAAATTCGGAAAAATTCGGAAAAAATCGGAAAAAAAAATCGGGAAAAAATCGGAAAAAATCGGAAAAAATCGGAAAAAAAATCGGAAAAAAATCGGAAAATAAAATTGAAAAAAAATCGGAAAAAATCGGAAAAAATCGGAAAAAAATCGGGAAAAATCTGCAAAAAAATTGGCAAAAAAATCGCGAAAAAATCGGAAAAAATCGGGAAAAATCGGAAAAAAAATCGGAAAAAAAATCGGAAAAAATCGGAAAAAATCAGGAAAATCGGCAAAAAAAAATCGGAAAAAATCGGAAAAAAATCGGGAAAAATCGGAAAAAAAATTTGAAAAAAAATCGGAAAAAATCGGAAAAAATCGGAAAAAAATCGGGAAAAATCGGCAAAAAAATTGGCAAAAAAATCGGGAAAAAATCGGGAAAAATCGGGAAAAATCGGCAAAAAAAATCGGGAAAAAATCGGGAAAAAATCAGGAAAATCGGCAAAAAAAAATCGGAAAAAATCGGGAAAAATCGGAAAAAAAAATCGGAAAAAATCGGAAAAAATCGGGAAAAATCGGAAAAAAAATCGGAAAAAAAAATCGGAAAAAATCGGAAAAAAAATCGGAAAAAAAATCGGAAAAAATCGGAAAAAATCGGAAAAAAAATCGGGAAAAATCGGAAAATAAAATTGAAAAAAAATCGGAAAAAATCGGAAAAAATCGGAAAAAAAAATCGGAAAAATCTGAAAAAATCGGGAAAAATCGGCAAAAAAATCGGCAAAAAAATTCGGAAAAAATCGGAAAAAATCGGGAAAAATCGGAAAAAAAAATCGGAAAAAATCGGAAAAAATCGGGAAAAATCGGAAAAAAAATCGGAAAAAATCGGAAAAAATCGGAAAAAAAATCGGAAAAAAAATCGGGAAAAATCGGAAAAAAAATTGGAAAAAAAATCGGAAAAAATCGGGAAAAATCGGGAAAAATCGGAAAAAAAATCGGAAAAAAAAATCGGAAAAAATCGGAAAAAAAATCGGAAAAAAAATCGGGAAAAATCGGAAAAAAAATCGGAAAAAAAATCGGAAAAAATCGGAAAAAAAATCGGAAAAAAAATCGGAAAAAATCGGAAAAAATCGGAAAAAAAATCGGGAAAAATCGGAAAATAAAATTGAAAAAAAATCGGAAAAAATCGGAAAAAATCGGAAAAAAAAATCGGAAAAAATCTGAAAAAATCGGGAAAAATCGGAAAAAAAATCGGCAAAAAAATTCGGAAAAAATCGGAAAAAAAATTGGAAAAAAAATCGGAAAAAATCGGGAAAAATCGGGAAAAATCGGAAAAAAAATCGGAAAAAAAAATCGGAAAAAATCGGAAAAAATCGGAAAAAAAATCGGGAAAAATCGGAAAATAAAATTGAAAAAAAATCGGAAAAAATCGAAAAAAATCGGAAAAAAATCGGGAAAAATCTGCAAAAAAATTGGCAAAAAAATCGCGAAAAAATCGGAAAAAATCGGGAAAAATCGGAAAAAAAATCGGAAAAAAAATCGGAAAAAATCGGAAAAAATCGGGAAAAATCGGAAAAAAAAATTGAAAAAAAATCGAAAAAAATCGGAAAAAATCGGAAAAAAATCGTGAAAAATCGGCAAAAAAAATCGGGAAAAAAATCGGGAAAAAATCAGGAAAATCGGCAAAAAAAATCGGAAAAAATCGGAAAAAATCGGAAAAAAAATCGGAAAAAATCGGAAAAATTTTTTGAAAAAAAATCGGAAAAAATCGGAAAAAATCGGAAAAAAATCGGGAAAAAAATCGGGAAAAAAATTGGCAAAAAAATCGGGAAAAAATCGGGAAAAAATCAGGAAAATCGGCAAAAAAAAATCGGAAAAAATCGGGAAAAATCGGAAAAAAAAATCGGAAAAAATCGGAAAAAATCGGGAAAAATCGGAAAAAAAATCGAAAAAAATCGGAAAAAATCGGAAAAAAAATCGGGAAAAATTTGAAAAAAAAATTGAAAAAAAATCGGAAAAAATCGGAAAAAATCGGAAAAAAATCGTGAAAAATCGGAAAAAATTGGAAAAAATTGGAAAAAAAAATTGAAAAAAAATCGGAAAAAAATCGTGAAAAATCGGCAAAAAAATTGGCAAAAAAATCGGGAAAAATCGGAAATAATCGGCAAAAAAATCGGGAAAAAATCGGGAAAAATCGGAAAAAAAATCGGGAAAAAATCGGGAAAAATCGGAAAAAAAATTCGGAAAAATTCGGAAAAAATCGGAAAAAAAAATCGGGAAAAAATCGGAAAATAAAATTGAAAAAAAATCGGAAAAAATCGGAAAAAATCGGAAAAAAATCGGGAAAAATCTGCAAAAAAATTGGCAAAAAAATCGCGAAAAAATCGGAAAAAATCGGGAAAAATCGGAAAAAAAATCGGAAAAAAAATCGGAAAAAATCGGAAAAAATCGGGAAAAATCGGAAAAAAAAATTGAAAAAAAATCGAAAAAAATCGGAAAAAATCGGAAAAAAATCGTGAAAAATCGGCAAAAAAAATCGGGAAAAAAATCGGGAAAAAATCAGGAAAATCGGCAAAAAAAATCGGAAAAAATCGGGAAAAATCGAAAAAAAAATTCGGAAAAAATCGGAAAAAATCGGGAAAAATCGGAAAAAAAATCGGAAAAAATCGGAAAAAATCGGGAAAAATCGGAAAAAAAATCGGAAAAAAAATCGGAAAAAATCGGAAAAAAAATTTGAAAAAAAATCGGAAAAAATCGGAAAAAATCGGAAAAAAATCGGGAAAAAAATCGGGAAAAAAATTGGCAAAAAAATCGGGAAAAAATCGGGAAAAATCGGGAAAAATCGGCAAAGAAATCGGGAAAAAAATCGGGAAAAAAATCGGCAAAAAAAATTGGCAAAAAAATCGGGAAAAAATCGGGAAAAATCGGAAATAATCGGCAAAAAAATCGGGAAAAAATCGGGAAAAAATCAGGAAAATCGGCAAAAAAAAATCGGAAAAAATCGGGAAAAATCGGAAAAAAAAATCGGAAAAAATCGGAAAAAATCGGGAAAAATCGGAAAAAAAATCGAAAAAAATCGGAAAAAATCGGGAAAAAAATCGGAAAAAAAATCGGGAAAAATCGGAAAAAAAATTTGAAAAAAAATCGGAAAAAATCGGAAAAAATCGGAAAAAAATCGGGAAAAATCGGCAAAAAAATTGGCAAAAAAATCGGGAAAAAATCGGGAAAAATCGGAAAAAAAATCAGAAAAAAATCGGAAAAATTCGGAAAAAATCGGAAAAAAAATCGGAAAAAAAATCAGAAAAAAATCGGAAAAAATCGGAAAAAAAATTCGGAAAAAATCGGAAAAAAAATCGGGAAAAATTTGAAAAAAAATTTGAAAAAAAATCGGAAAAAATCGGAAAAAATCGGAAAAAAATCGTTAAAAATCGGCAAAAAAATCGGAAAAAATTGGAAAAAAAAATTGAAAAAAAATCGGAAAAAAATCGTGAAAAATCGGCAAAAAAATTGGCAAAAAAATCGGGAAAAATCGGAAATAATCGGCAAAAAAATCGGGAAAAAATCGGGAAAAATCGGAAAAAAAATCGGGAAAAAATCGGGAAAAATCGGAAAAAAAATTCGGAAAAATTCGGAAAAAATCGGGAAAAAAAATCGGGAAAAAATCGGAAAAAATCGGAAAAAAAATCGGAAAAAAATCGGAAAAAAAATCAGAAAAAAATCGGAAAAATCGGAAAAAAAATTCGGAAAAATTCGGAAAAAATCGGAAAAAAATTCGGAAAAAAAATCTGAAAAAAATCGGAAAAAATCGGAAAAAAAATTCGGAAAAAATCTGAAAAAATCGGGAAAAAACGGCAAAAAAATCGGCAAAAATCGGAAAAAATCGGACAAAAAATCAGAAAAAAATCGGAAAAAAATCGAAAAAAAATCGGGAAAAATCGGAAAAAAAATCGGAAAAAAAATCGGGAAAAATCGGAAAAAATCTGAAAAAAAATCTGAAAAAAATCGGGAAAAAATCGGGAAAAAATCAGGAAAATCGGCAAAAAAAAATCGGAAAAAATCGGGAAAAATCGGAAAAAAAAATCGGAAAAAATCGGAAAAAATCGGGAAAAATCGGAAAAAAAATCGGAAAAAATCGGAAAAAAAATCGGAAAAAAAATCGGAAAAAAAATCGGGAAAAATCGGAAAAAAAATTGGAAAAAAAATCGGAAAAAATCGGAAAAAATCGGGAAAAATCGGAAAAAAATTCGGAAAAAAAAATCGGAAAAAATCGGAAAAAAAATCGGAAAAATCGGAAAAAATCGGAAAAAAAATCGGGAAAAATCGGAAAATAAAATTGAAAAAAAATCGGAAAAAATCGGAAAAAATCGGAAAAAAATCGGGAAAAATCTGCAAAAAAATTGGCAAAAAAATCGCGAAAAAATCGGAAAAAATCGGGAAAAATCGGAAAAAAAATCGGAAAAAAAATCGGAAAAAATCGGAAAAAATCGGGAAAAATCGGAAAAAAAAATTGAAAAAAAATCGAAAAAAATCGGAAAAAATCGGAAAAAAATCGTGAAAAATCGGCAAAAAAAATCGGGAAAAAAATCGGGAAAAAATCAGGAAAATCGGCAAAAAAAATCGGAAAAAATCGGGAAAAATCGAAAAAAAAATTCGGAAAAAATCGGAAAAAATCGGGAAAAATCGGAAAAAAAATCGGAAAAAATCGGAAAAAATCGGGAAAAATCGGAAAAAAAATCGGAAAAAAAATCGGAAAAAATCGGAAAAAAAATTTGAAAAAAAATCGGAAAAAATCGGAAAAAATCGGAAAAAAATCGGGAAAAAAATCGGAAATAATCGGCAAAAAAATCGGGAAAAAATCGGGAAAAAATCAGGAAAATCGGCAAAAAAAAATCGGAAAAAATCGGGAAAAATCGGAAAAAAAATCGGAAAAAATCGGAAAAAATCGGGAAAAATCGGAAAAAAAATCGAAAAAAATCGGAAAAAATCGGAAAAAAAATCGGAAAAAAAATCGGGAAAAATCGGAAAAAAAATTTGAAAAAAAATCGGAAAAAATCATAAAAAATCATAAAAAATCGGGAAAAATCGGCAAAAAAATTGGCAAAAAAATCGGGAAAAAATCGGGAAAAATCGGGAAAAATCGGCAAAAAAATCGGGAAAAAATCGGGAAAAAATCAGGAAAATCGCAAAAAAAAATCGGAAAAAATCGGGAAAAAT
Source organism: Oncorhynchus mykiss (assembly GCF_057628025.1). Taxonomy (NCBI): domain Eukaryota; kingdom Metazoa; phylum Chordata; class Actinopteri; order Salmoniformes; family Salmonidae; genus Oncorhynchus; species Oncorhynchus mykiss. Next base: position 357,342 of record NW_028322098.1, read on the forward strand.
CGGAAAAAAAAATCGGAAAAAATCGGAAAAAATCGGGAAAAATCGGAAAAAAAATCGGAAAAAATCGGAAAAAATTGGAAAAAAAATCGGAAAAAAAACCGGGAAAAATCGGAAAAAAAATTGGAAAAAAAATCGGAAAAAATCGGAAAAAATCGGGAAAAATCTGAAAAAAATTCGGAAAAAAAAATCGGAAAAAATCGGAAAAAATCGGAAAAAAAATCGGGAAAAATCGGAAAATAAAATTGAAAAAAAATCGGAAAAAATCGGAAAAAAAAATCGGAAAAAATCGGAAAAAATCTGAAAAAATCGGGAAAAATCGGCAAAAAAATCGGCAAAAAAAATCGGAAAAAATCGGAAAAAATCGTGAAAAATCGGAAAAAAAATCGGAAAAAAAATCGAAAAAAATCGGAAAAAATCGGAAAAAATCGGGAAAAATCGAAAAAAAAATTCGGAAAAAATCGGAAAAAATCGGGAAAAATCGGAAAAAAAATCGGAAAAAATCGGGAAAAATCGGAAAAAAAATCGGAAAAAAAATCGGAAAAAATCGGAAAAAAACGGAAAAAAATCGGGAAAAATCGGAAAAAAAATTTGAAAAAAAATCGGAAAAAATCGGAAAAAATCGGAAAAAAATCGGGAAAAAAATCGGGAAAAAAATTGGCAAAAAAATCGGGAAAAAATCGGGAAAAATCGGGAAAAATCGGCAAAAAAATCGGGAAAAATCGGAAAAAAATCGGAAAAAAAATCGGGAAAAATCGGGAAAAATCGGAAAAAAAATCGGGAAAAATCGGAAAAAAATTTTGAAAAAAAATCGGAAAAAATCGGAAAAAATCGGAAAAAAATCGTGAAAAATCGGAAAAAAAATTTGAAAAAAAATCGGAAAAAATCGGAAAAAATCGGAAAAAAATCAAGAAAAAAATCATCAAAAAAATTGGCAAAAAAATCGGGAAAAAATCGGGAAAAATCGGAAATAATCGGCAAAAAAATCGGGAAAAAATCGGGAAAAATCGGAAAAAAAAATCGGAAAAAATCGGAAAAAATCGGGAAAAATCGGAAAAAAAATCGGAAAAAATCGGAAAAAATCGGGAAAAATCGGAAAAAAAATCGGAAAAAAAATCGGAAAAAATCGGAAAAAAAATTTGAAAAAAAATCGGAAAAAATCGGAAAAAATCGGAAAAAAATCGGGAAAAAAATCGGAAATAATCGGCAAAAAAATCGGGAAAAAATCGGGAAAAAATCAGGAAAATCGGCAAAAAAAAATCGGAAAAAATCGGGAAAAATCGGAAAAAAAAATCGGAAAAAATCGGAAAAAATCGGGAAAAATCGGAAAAAAAATCGAAAAAAATCGGAAAAAATCGGAAAAAAAATCGGAAAAAAAATCGGGAAAAATCGGAAAAAAAATTTGAAAAAAAATCGGAAAAAATCATAAAAAATCATAAAAAATCGGGAAAAATCGGCAAAAAAATTGGCAAAAAAATCGGGAAAAAATCGGGAAAAATCGGGAAAAATCGGCAAAAAAATCGGGAAAAAATCGGGAAAAAATCAGGAAAATCGCAAAAAAAAATCGGAAAAAATCGGGAAAAATCGGAAAAAAAAATCGGAAAAAATCGGAAAAAATCGGGAAAAATCGGAAAAAAAATCGGAAAAAATCGGAAAAAATTGGAAAAAAAATCGGAAAAAAAACCGGGAAAAATCGGAAAAAAAATTGGAAAAAAAATCGGAAAAAATCGGAAAAAATCGGGAAAAATCTGAAAAAAATTCGGAAAAAAAAATCGGAAAAAATCGGAAAAAATCGGAAAAAAAATCGGGAAAAATCGGAAAATAAAATTGAAAAAAAATCGGAAAAAATCGGAAAAAAAAATCGGAAAAAATCGGAAAAAATCTGAAAAAATCGGGAAAAATCGGCAAAAAAATCGGCAAAAAAAATCGGAAAAAATCGGAAAAAATCGTGAAAAATCGGAAAAAAAATCGGAAAAAAAATCGAAAAAAATCGGAAAAAATCGGAAAAAATCGGGAAAAATCGAAAAAAAAATTCGGAAAAAATCGGAAAAAATCGGGAAAAATCGGAAAAAAAATCGGAAAAAATCGGGAAAAATCGGAAAAAAAATCGGAAAAAAAATCGGAAAAAATCGGAAAAAAACGGAAAAAAATCGGGAAAAATCGGAAAAAAAATTTGAAAAAAAATCGGAAAAAATCGGAAAAAATCGGAAAAAAATCGGGAAAAAAATCGGGAAAAAAATTGGCAAAAAAATCGGGAAAAAATCGGGAAAAATCGGGAAAAATCGGCAAAAAAATCGGGAAAAATCGGAAAAAAATCGGAAAAAAAATCGGGAAAAATCGGGAAAAATCGGAAAAAAAATCGGGAAAAATCGGAAAAAAATTTTGAAAAAAAATCGGAAAAAATCGGAAAAAATCGGAAAAAAATCGTGAAAAATCGGAAAAAAAATTTGAAAAAAAATCGGAAAAAATCGGAAAAAATCGGAAAAAAATCAAGAAAAAAATCATCAAAAAAATTGGCAAAAAAATCGGGAAAAAATCGGGAAAAATCGGAAATAATCGGCAAAAAAATCGGGAAAAAATCGGGAAAAATCGGAAAAAAAAATCGGAAAAAATCGGAAAAAATCGGGAAAAATCGGAAAAAAAATCGAAAAAAATCGGAAAAAATCGGAAAAATTAATCGGAAAAAAAATCGGGAAAAATCGGAAAAAAAAATTGAAAAAAAATCGGAAAAAATCGGAAAAAATCGGAAAAAAATCGGGAAAAATCGGCAAAAAAATTGGCAAAAAAATCGGGAAAAAATCGGGAAAAATCGGGAAAAATCGGCAAAAAAATCGGGAAATAAAATTGAAAAAAAATCGGAAAAAATCGGAAAAAAATCGGAAAAAAATCGTGAAAAATCGGCAAAAAAATTGGCAAAAAAATCGGGAAAAAATCGGGAAAAATCGGAAATAATCGGCAAAAAAATCGGGAAAAAATCGGGAAAAAATCAGGAAAATCGGCAAAAAAAATCGAAAAAAATCGGGAAAATCGAAAAAAAAATTCGGAAAAAATCGGAAAAAAAATCGGGAAAAATCGGAAAATAAAATTGAAAAAAAATCGGAAAAAATCGGAAAAAATCGGAAAAAAAAATCGGAAAAAATCTGAAAAAATCGGGAAAAATCGGAAAAAAAATCGGCAAAAAAATTCGGAAAAAATCGGAAAAAATCGGGAAAAATCGGAAAAAAAATCGGAAAAAAAATCAGAAAAAAATCGGAAAAAATCGGAAAAAAAATTCGGAAAAAATCTGAAAAAATCTGAAAAAATCGGGAAAAATCGGCAAAAAAATCGGCAAAAAAATTCGGAAAAAATCGGAAAAAATCGGGAAAAATCGGAAAAAAAATCGGAAAAAAAATCGGAAAAAAAATCGGAAAAAATCGGAAAAAATCGGAAAAAAAATCGGGAAAAATCGGAAAATAAAATTGAAAAAAAATCGGAAAAAATCGGAAAAAATCGGAAAAAAAAATCGGAAAAAATCTGAAAAAATCGGGAAAAATCGGAAAAAAAATCGGCAAAAAAATTCGGAAAAAATCGGAAAAAAAATTGGAAAAAAAATCGGAAAAAATCGGAAAAAAAATCGGAAAAAAAATCGGAAAAAATCGGAAAAAATCGGAAAATAAAATTGAAAAAAAATCGGAAAAAAAATCGGAAAAAATCGGAAAAAAAAATCGGAAAAAATCTGAAAAAATCGGGAAAAATCGGAAAAAAAAATCGGCAAAAAAATTCGGAAAAAATCGGAAAAAATCGGAAAAAATCGGGAAAAATCGGAAAAAAAATCGGAAAAAATCGGAAAAAATCGGAAAAAAAATCGGAAAAAAAATCGGGAAAAATCGGAAAAAAAATCGGAAAAAAAAATCGGAAAAAATCGGAAAAAAAATCGGAAAAAAAATCTGAAAAAATCGGAAAAAATCGGAAAAAAAATCGGGAAAAATCGGAAAATAAAATTGAAAAAAAATCGGAAAAAATCGGAAAAAAAAATCGGAAAAAATCTGAAAAAATCGGGAAAAATCGGAAAAAAAATCGGCAAAAAAAATCGGAAAAAATCGGAAAAAAAATTGGAAAAAAAATCGGAAAAAATCGGGAAAAATCGGGAAAAATCGGAAAAAAAATCGGAAAAAAAAATCGGAAAAAATCGGAAAAAAAATCGGAAAAAAAATCGGAAAAAATCGGAAAAAATCGGAAAAAAAATCGGGAAAAATCGGAAAATAAAATTGAAAAAAAATCGGAAAAAATCGGAAAAAATCGGAAAAAAAAATCGGAAAAAATCTGAAAAAATCGGGAAAAATCGGAAAAAAAATCGGCAAAAAAAATCGGAAAAAAATCGGAAAAAATCGGGAAAAATCGAAAAAAAAATTCGGAAAAAATCGGAAAAAATCGGGAAAAATCGGAAAAAAAATCGGAAAAAATCGGGAAAAATCGGAAAAAAAATCGGAAAAAAAATCGGAAAAAATCGGAAAAAAACGGAAAAAAATCGGGAAAAATCGGAAAAAAAATTTGAAAAAAATCGGAAAAAATCGGAAAAAATCGGAAAAAAATCGGGAAAAAAATCGGGAAAAAAATTGGCAAAAAAATCGGGAAAAAATCGGGAAAAATCGGGAAAAATCGGCAAAAAAATCGGGAAAAATCGGAAAAAAATCGGAAAAAAAATCGGGAAAAATCGGGAAAAATCGGAAAAAAAATCGGGAAAAATCGGAAAAAAATTTTGAAAAAAAATCGGAAAAAATCGGAAAAAATCGGAAAAAAATCGTGAAAAATCGGAAAAAAAATTTGAAAAAAAATCGGAAAAAATCGGAAAAAATCGGAAAAAAATCAAGAAAAAAATCATCAAAAAAATTGGCAAAAAAATCGGGAAAAAATCGGGAAAAATCGGAAATAATCGGCAAAAAAATCGGGAAAAAATCGGGAAAAATCGGAAAAAAAAATCGGAAAAAATCGGAAAAAATCGGGAAAAATCGGAAAAAAAATCGAAAAAAATCGGAAAAAATCGGAAAAATTAATCGGAAAAAAAATCGGGAAAAATCGGAAAAAAAAATTGAAAAAAAATCGGAAAAAATCGGAAAAAATCGGAAAAAAATCGGGAAAAATCGGCAAAAAAATTGGCAAAAAAATCGGGAAAAAATCGGGAAAAATCGGGAAAAATCGGCAAAAAAATCGGGAAATAAAATTGAAAAAAAATCGGAAAAAATCGGAAAAAATCGGAAAAAAATCGTGAAAAATCGGCAAAAAAATTGGCAAAAAAATCGGGAAAAAATCGGGAAAAATCGGAAATAATCGGCAAAAAAATCGGGAAAAAATCGGGAAAAAATCAGGAAAATCGGCAAAAAAAATCGAAAAAAATCGGGAAAATCGAAAAAAAAATTCGGAAAAAATCGGAAAAAAAATCGGGAAAAATCGGAAAATAAAATTGAAAAAAAATCGGAAAAAATCGGAAAAAATCGGAAAAAAAAATCGGAAAAAATCTGAAAAAATCGGGAAAAATCGGAAAAAAAATCGGCAAAAAAATTCGGAAAAAATCGGAAAAAATCGGGAAAAATCGGAAAAAAAATCGGAAAAAAAATCAGAAAAAAATCGGAAAAAATCGGAAAAAAAATTCGGAAAAAATCTGAAAAAATCTGAAAAAATCGGGAAAAATCGGCAAAAAAATCGGCAAAAAAATTCGGAAAAAATCGGAAAAAATCGGGAAAAATCGGAAAAAAAATCGGAAAAAAAATCGGAAAAAAAATCGGAAAAAATCGGAAAAAATCGGAAAAAAAATCGGGAAAAATCGGAAAATAAAATTGAAAAAAAATCGGAAAAAATCGGAAAAAATCGGAAAAAAAATCGGAAAAAATCTGAAAAAATCGGGAAAAATCGGAAAAAAAATCGGCAAAAAAATTCGGAAAAAATCGGAAAAAAAATTGGAAAAAAAATCGGAAAAAATCGGAAAAAAAATCGGAAAAAAAATCGGAAAAAATCGGAAAAAATCGGAAAATAAAATTGAAAAAAAATCGGAAAAAAAATCGGAAAAAATCGGAAAAAAAAATCGGAAAAAATCTGAAAAAATCGGGAAAAATCGGAAAAAAAATCGGCAAAAAAATTCGGAAAAAATCGGAAAAAATCGGAAAAAATCGGGAAAAATCGGAAAAAAAATCGGAAAAAATCGGAAAAAATCGGAAAAAAAATCGGAAAAAAAATCGGGAAAAATCGGAAAAAAAATCGGAAAAAAAAATCGGAAAAAATCGGAAAAAAAATCGGAAAAAAAATCTGAAAAAATCGGAAAAAATCGGAAAAAAAATCGGGAAAAATCGGAAAATAAAATTGAAAAAAAATCGGAAAAAATCGGAAAAAAAAATCGGAAAAAATCTGAAAAAATCGGGAAAAATCGGAAAAAAAATCGGCAAAAAAAATCGGAAAAAATCGGAAAAAAATTGGAAAAAAAATCGGAAAAAATCGGGAAAAATCGGGAAAAATCGGAAAAAAAATCGGAAAAAAAAATCGGAAAAAATCGGAAAAAAATCGGAAAAAAAATCGGAAAAAATCGGAAAAAATCGGAAAAAAAATCGGGAAAAATCGGAAAATAAAATTGAAAAAAAATCGGAAAAAATCGGAAAAAATCGGAAAAAAAAATCGGAAAAAATCTGAAAAAATCGGGAAAAATCGGAAAAAAAATCGGCAAAAAAAATCGGAAAAAAATCGGAAAAAATCGGAAAAAATCTGAAAAAATCTGAAAAAATCGGGAAAAATCGGCAAAAAAATCGGCAAAAAAATTCGGAAAAAATCGGAAAAAATCGGGAAAAATCGGAAAAAAAATCGGAAAAAAAATCGGAAAAAATCGGAAAAAATCGGACAAAAATCGTGAAAAATCGGAAAAAAAATTGGCAAAAAAAACAGGAAAAAATCGGGAAAAATCGGAAATAATCGGCAAAAAAATCGGGAAAAAATCGGAAAAAATCGAAAAAATCGGGAAAAATCGGAAAAAAAATCGGCAAAAAAATTCGGAAAAAATCGGAAAAAAAATTGGAAAAAAAATCGGAAAAAATCGGGAAAAATCGGGAAAAATCGGAAAAAAAATCGGAAAAAAAAATCGGAAAAAATCGGAAAAAAAATCGGAAAAAAAATCGGAAAAAATCGGAAAAAATCGGAAAAAAAATCGGGAAAAATCGGAAAATAAAATTGAAAAAAAATCGGAAAAAATCGGAAAAAATCGGAAAAAAAAATCGGAAAAAATCTGAAAAAATCGGGAAAAATCGGCAAAAAAATCGGCAAAAAAAATCGGAAAAAATCGGAAAAAATCGTGAAAAATCGGAAAAAAAATCGGAAAAAAAATCGGAAAAAATCGGAAAAAATCGGAAAAAAATCGTGAAAAATCGGCAAAAAAATTGGCAAAAAAATCGGGAAAAAATCGGGAAAAATCGGAAATAATCGGCAAAAAAATCGGGAAAAAATCGGGAAAAAATCAGGAAAATCGGCAAAAAAAATCGGAAAAAATCGGGAAAATCGAAAAAAAAATTCGGAAAAAATCGGAAAAAATCGGGAAAAATCGGAAAAAATCGGAAAAAATCGGGAAAAATCGGAAAAAAAATCGGAAAAAAAATCGGAAAAAATCGGAAAAAATCGGAAAAAAAATCGGGAAAAATCGGAAAAAATTTTTGAAAAAAAATCGGAAAAAATCGGAAAAAAATCGGGAAAAATCGGAAAAAAATTTTGAAAAAAAATCGGAAAAAATCGGAAAAAATCGGAAAAAAATCGGGAAAAATCGGAAAAAATCGGGAAAAATCGGCAAAAAAATTGGCAAAAAAATCGGGAAAAAATCGGGAAAAATCGGAAATAATCGGCAAAAAAATCGGGAAAAAATCGGGAAAAAATCAGGAAAATCGGCAAAAAAAAATCGGAAAAAATCGGGAAAAATCGGAAAAAAAAATCGGAAAAAATCGGAAAAAATCGGAAAAAATCGGGAAAAATCGGAAAAAAAATCGGAAAAAATCGGAAAAAATCGGAAAAAAAATCGGAAAAAAAATCGGGAAAAATCGGAAAAAAAAATTGAAAAAAAATCGGAAAAAATCGGAAAAAATCGGAAAAAAATCGGGAAAAATCGGCTAAAAAATTGGCAAAAAAATCGGGAAAAAATCGGGAAAAATCGGGAAAAATCGGCAAAAAAATCGGGAAAAAATCGGGAAAAAATCAGGAAAATCGGCAAAAAAAAATCGGAAAAAATCGGAAAAAAATCGGGAAAAATCGGAAAAAAAATTGAAAAAAAATCGGAAAAAATCGGAAAAAATCGGAAAAAAATCGGGAAAAATCGGCAAAAAAATTGGCAAAAAAATCGGGAAAAAATCGGGAAAAATCGGGAAAAATCGGCAAAAAAATCGGGAAAAATCGGGAAAAATCGGAAAAAAAATCGGAAAAAAAAATCGGAAAAAATCGGAAAAAAAATCGGAAAAAAATCGGAAAAAATCGGAAAAAATCGGAAAAAAAATCGGGAAAAATCGGAAAATAAAATTGAAAAAAAATCGGAAAAAATCGGAAAAAAAAATCGGAAAAATCTGAAAAAATCGGGAAAAATCGGCAAAAAAATCGGCAAAAAAATTCGGAAAAAATCGGAAAAATCGGGAAAAATCGGAAAAAAAATCGGAAAAAATCGGAAAAAATCGGGAAAAATCGGAAAAAAAATCGGAAAAAATCGGAAAAAATCGGAAAAAAAATCGGAAAAAAAATCGGGAAAAATCGGAAAAAAATTGGAAAAAAATCGGAAAAAATCGGGAAAAATCGGAAAAAAAATCGGAAAAAAAATCGGGAAAAATCGGAAAAAAATTGGAAAAAAAATCGGAAAAAATCGGGAAAAATCGGGAAAAATCGGAAAAAAAATCGGAAAAAAAAATCGGAAAAAATCGGAAAAAAATCGGAAAAAAAATCGGGAAAAATCGGGAAAAATCGGAAAAAAAATCGGAAAAAAAAATCGGAAAAAATCGGAAAAAAAATCGGAAAAAAATCGGAAAAAATCGGAAAAAATCGGAAAAAAAATCGGCAAAAAAATTCGGAAAAAATCGGAAAAAAAATTGGAAAAAAAATCGGAAAAAATCGGGAAAAATCGGGAAAAATCGGAAAAAAAATCGGAAAAAAAAATCGGAAAAAATCGGAAAAAAAATCGGAAAAAAAATCGGAAAAAATCGGAAAAAATCGGAAAAAAAATCGGGAAAAATCGGAAAATAAAATTGAAAAAAAATCGGAAAAAATCGGAAAAAATCGGAAAAAAAAATCGGAAAAAATCTGAAAAAATGGGGAAAAATCGGAAAAAAAATCGGCAAAAAAATCGGAAAAAAAATCAGAAAAAAATCGGAAAAAATCGGAAAAAAAATTCGGAAAAAATCTGAAAAAATCTGAAAAAATCGGGAAAAATCGGCAAAAAAATCGGCAAAAAAATTCGGAAAAAATCGGAAAAAATCGGGAAAAATCGGAAAAAAAATCGGAAAAAAAATCGGAAAAAATCGGAAAAAACGGAAAAAAATCGTGAAAAATCGGAAAAAAAATTGGCAAAAAAAACGGGAAAAAATCGGGAAAAATCGGAAATAATCGGCAAAAAAATCGGGAAAAAATCGGAAAAAATCGAAAAAATCGGGAAAAATCGGAAAAAAAATCGGAAAAAATCGGAAAAAATCGGGAAAAATCGGAAAAAAAATCGGAAAAAATCGGAAAAAATCGGAAAAAATCGGGAAAAATCGGAAAAAAAATCGGAAAAAAAAATCGGAAAAAATCGGAAAAAAAATCGGAAAAAAAATCGGGAAAAATCGGGAAAAATCGGAAAAAAAATCGGAAAAAAAAATCGGAAAAAATCGGAAAAAAAATCGGAAAAAATCGGAAAATAAAATTGAAAAAAAATCGGAAAAAATCTGAAAAAATCGGGAAAAATCGGCAAAAAAATCGGCAAAAAAATTCGGAAAAAATCGGAAAAAATCGGGAAAAATCGGAAAAAAAAATCGGAAAAAATCGGAAAAAATCGGGAAAAATCGGAAAAAAAATCGGAAAAAATCGGAAAAAATCGGAAAAAAAATCGGAAAAAATCGGAAAAAATCGGGAAAAATCGGAAAAAAAATCGGAAAAAAAAATCGGAAAAAATCGGCAAAAAAATCGGAAAAAAAATCGGGAAAAATCGGGAAAAATCGGAAAAAAAATCGGAAAAAAAAATCGGAAAAAATCGGAAAAAAAATCGGAAAAAATCGGAAAATAAAATTGAAAAAAAATCGGAAAAAATCGGAAAAAATCGGAAAAAAAAATCGGAAAAATCTGAAAAAATCGGGAAAAATCGGCAAAAAAATCGGCAAAAAAATTCGGAAAAAATCGGAAAAAATCGGGAAAAATCGGAAAAAAAAATCGGAAAAAATCGGAAAAAATCGGGAAAAATCGGAAAAAAAATCGGAAAAAATCGGAAAAAATCGGAAAAAAAATCGGAAAAAAAATCGGGAAAAATCGGAAAAAAAATTGGAAAAAAAATCGGAAAAAATCGGGAAAAATCGGGAAAAATCGGAAAAAAAATCGGAAAAAAAAATCGGAAAAAATCGGAAAAAAAATCGGAAAAAAAATCGGGAAAAATCGGGAAAAATCGGAAAAAAAATCGGAAAAAAAAATCGGAAAAAATCGGAAAAAAAATCGGAAAAAAAATCGGAAAAAATCGGAAAAAATCGGAAAAAAAATCGGGAAAAATCGGAAAATAAAATTGAAAAAAAATCGGAAAAAATCGGAAAAAATCGGAAAAAAAAATCGGAAAAAATCTGAAAAAATCGGGAAAAATCGGAAAAAAAATCGGCAAAAAAATTCGGAAAAAATCGGAAAAAAAATTGGAAAAAAAATCGGAAAAAATCGGAAAAAAAATCGGAAAAAAAATCGGAAAAAATCGGAAAAAATCGGAAAATAAAATTGAAAAAAAATCGGAAAAAAAATCGGAAAAAATCGGAAAAAAAAATCGGAAAAAATCTGAAAAAATCGGGAAAAATCGGAAAAAAAATCGGCAAAAAAATTCGGAAAAAATCGGAAAAAATCGGAAAAAATCGGGAAAAATCGGAAAAAAATCGGAAAAAATCGGAAAAAATCGGAAAAAAAATCGGAAAAAAAATCGGGAAAAATCGGAAAAAAAATCGGAAAAAAAAATCGGAAAAAATCGGAAAAAAAATCGGAAAAAAAATCTGAAAAAATCGGAAAAAATCGGAAAAAAAATCGGGAAAAATCGGAAAATAAAATTGAAAAAAAATCGGAAAAAATCGGAAAAAAAAATCGGAAAAAATCTGAAAAAATCGGGAAAAATCGGAAAAAAAATCGGCAAAAAAAATCGGAAAAAATCGGAAAAAAAATTGGAAAAAAAATCGGAAAAAATCGGGAAAAATCGGGAAAAATCGGAAAAAAAATCGGAAAAAAAAATCGGAAAAAATCGGAAAAAAAATCGGAAAAAAAATCGGAAAAAATCGGAAAAAATCGGAAAAAAAATCGGGAAAAATCGGAAAATAAAATTGAAAAAAAATCGGAAAAAATCGGAAAAAATCGGAAAAAAAAATCGGAAAAAATCTGAAAAAATCGGGAAAAATCGGAAAAAAAATCGGCAAAAAAAATCGGAAAAAAATCGGAAAAAATCGGAAAAAATCTGAAAAAATCTGAAAAAATCGGGAAAAATCGGCAAAAAAATCGGCAAAAAAATTCGGAAAAAATCGGAAAAAATCGGGAAAAATCGGAAAAAAAATCGGAAAAAAAATCGGAAAAAATCGGAAAAAATCGGACAAAAATCGTGAAAAATCGGAAAAAAAATTGGCAAAAAAAACAGGAAAAAATCGGGAAAAATCGGAAATAATCGGCAAAAAAATCGGGAAAAAATCGGAAAAAATCGAAAAAATCGGGAAAAATCGGAAAAAAAATCGGCAAAAAAATTCGGAAAAAATCGGAAAAAAAATTGGAAAAAAAATCGGAAAAAATCGGGAAAAATCGGGAAAAATCGGAAAAAAAATCGGAAAAAAAAATCGGAAAAAATCGGAAAAAAAATCGGAAAAAAAATCGGAAAAAATCGGAAAAAATCGGAAAAAAAATCGGGAAAAATCGGAAAATAAAATTGAAAAAAAATCGGAAAAAATCGGAAAAAATCGGAAAAAAAAATCGGAAAAAATCTGAAAAAATCGGGAAAAATCGGCAAAAAAATCGGCAAAAAAAATCGGAAAAAATCGGAAAAAATCGTGAAAAATCGGAAAAAAAATCGGAAAAAAAATCGGAAAAAATCGGAAAAAATCGGAAAAAAATCGTGAAAAATCGGCAAAAAAATTGGCAAAAAAATCGGGAAAAAATCGGGAAAAATCGGAAATAATCGGCAAAAAAATCGGGAAAAAATCGGGAAAAAATCAGGAAAATCGGCAAAAAAAATCGGAAAAAATCGGGAAAATCGAAAAAAAAATTCGGAAAAAATCGGAAAAAATCGGGAAAAATCGGAAAAAATCGGAAAAAAATCGGGAAAAATCGGAAAAAAAATCGGAAAAAAAATCGGAAAAAATCGGAAAAAATCGGAAAAAAAATCGGGAAAAATCGGAAAAAATTTTTGAAAAAAAATCGGAAAAAATCGGAAAAAAATCGGGAAAAATCGGAAAAAAATTTTGAAAAAAAATCGGAAAAAATCGGAAAAAATCGGAAAAAAATCGGGAAAAATCGGAAAAAATCGGGAAAAATCGGCAAAAAAATTGGCAAAAAAATCGGGAAAAAATCGGGAAAAATCGGAAATAATCGGCAAAAAAATCGGGAAAAAATCGGGAAAAAATCAGGAAAATCGGCAAAAAAAAATCGGAAAAAATCGGGAAAAATCGGAAAAAAAAATCGGAAAAAATCGGAAAAAATCGGAAAAAATCGGGAAAAATCGGAAAAAAAATCGGAAAAAATCGGAAAAAATCGGAAAAAAAATCGGAAAAAAAATCGGGAAAAATCGGAAAAAAAAATTGAAAAAAAATCGGAAAAAATCGGAAAAAATCGGAAAAAAATCGGGAAAAATCGGCTAAAAAATTGGCAAAAAAATCGGGAAAAAATCGGGAAAAATCGGGAAAAATCGGCAAAAAAATCGGGAAAAAATCGGGAAAAAATCAGGAAAATCGGCAAAAAAAAATCGGAAAAAATCGGAAAAAAATCGGGAAAAATCGGAAAAAAAAATTGAAAAAAAATCGGAAAAAATCGGAAAAAAATCGGAAAAAAATCGGGAAAAATCGGCAAAAAAATTGGCAAAAAAATCGGGAAAAAATCGGGAAAAATCGGGAAAAATCGGCAAAAAAATCGGGAAAAATCGGGAAAAATCGGAAAAAAAATCGGAAAAAAAAATCGGAAAAAATCGGAAAAAAAATCGGAAAAAAAATCGGAAAAAATCGGAAAAAATCGGAAAAAAAATCGGGAAAAATCGGAAAATAAAATTGAAAAAAATCGGAAAAAATCGGAAAAAAAAATCGGAAAAATCTGAAAAAATCGGGAAAAATCGGCAAAAAAATCGGCAAAAAAATTCGGAAAAAATCGGAAAAAATCGGGAAAAATCGGAAAAAAAATCGGAAAAAATCGGAAAAAATCGGGAAAAATCGGAAAAAAAATCGGAAAAAATCGGAAAAAATCGGAAAAAAAATCGGAAAAAAAATCGGGAAAAATCGGAAAAAAATTGGAAAAAAAATCGGAAAAAATCGGGAAAAATCGGAAAAAAAATCGGAAAAAAAATCGGGAAAAATCGGAAAAAAATTGGAAAAAAAATCGGAAAAAATCGGGAAAAATCGGGAAAAATCGGAAAAAAAATCGGAAAAAAAAATCGGAAAAAATCGGAAAAAAAATCGGAAAAAAAATCGGGAAAAATCGGGAAAAATCGGAAAAAAAATCGGAAAAAAAAATCGGAAAAAATCGGAAAAAAATCGGAAAAAAAATCGGAAAAAATCGGAAAAAATCGGAAAAAAAATCGGCAAAAAAATTCGGAAAAAATCGGAAAAAAAATTGGAAAAAAAATCGGAAAAAATCGGGAAAAATCGGGAAAAATCGGAAAAAAAATCGGAAAAAAAAATCGGAAAAAATCGGAAAAAAAATCGGAAAAAAAATCGGAAAAAATCGGAAAAAATCGGAAAAAAAATCGGGAAAAATCGGAAAATAAAATTGAAAAAAAATCGGAAAAAATCGGAAAAAATCGGAAAAAAAAATCGGAAAAAATCTGAAAAAATGGGGAAAAATCGGAAAAAAAATCGGCAAAAAAATCGGAAAAAAAATCAGAAAAAAATCGGAAAAAATCGGAAAAAAAATTCGGAAAAAATCTGAAAAAATCTGAAAAAATCGGGAAAAATCGGCAAAAAAATCGGCAAAAAAATTCGGAAAAAATCGGAAAAAATCGGGAAAAATCGGAAAAAAAATCGGAAAAAAAATCGGAAAAAATCGGAAAAAACGGAAAAAAATCGTGAAAAATCGGAAAAAAAATTGGCAAAAAAAACGGGAAAAAATCGGGAAAAATCGGAAATAATCGGCAAAAAAATCGGGAAAAAATCGGAAAAAATCGAAAAAATCGGGAAAAATCGGAAAAAAAATCGGAAAAAATCGGAAAAAATCGGGAAAAATCGGAAAAAAAATCGGAAAAAATCGGAAAAAATCGGAAAAAATCGGGAAAAATCGGAAAAAAAATCGGAAAAAAAAATCGGAAAAAATCGGAAAAAAAATCGGAAAAAAAATCGGGAAAAATCGGGAAAAATCGGAAAAAAAATCGGAAAAAAAAATCGGAAAAAATCGGAAAAAAAATCGGAAAAAATCGGAAAATAAAATTGAAAAAAAATCGGAAAAAATCTGAAAAAATCGGGAAAAATCGGCAAAAAAATCGGCAAAAAAATTCGGAAAAAATCGGAAAAAATCGGGAAAAATCGGAAAAAAAAATCGGAAAAAATCGGAAAAAATCGGGAAAAATCGGAAAAAAAATCGGAAAAAATCGGAAAAAATCGGAAAAAAAATCGGAAAAAATCGGAAAAAATCGGGAAAAATCGGAAAAAAAATCGGAAAAAAAAATCGGAAAAAATCGGCAAAAAAATCGGAAAAAAAATCGGGAAAAATCGGGAAAAATCGGAAAAAAAATCGGAAAAAAAAATCGGAAAAAATCGGAAAAAAAATCGGAAAAAATCGGAAAATAAAATTGAAAAAAAATCGGAAAAAATCGGAAAAAATCGGAAAAAAAAATCGGAAAAATCTGAAAAAATCGGGAAAAATCGGCAAAAAAATCGGCAAAAAAATTCGGAAAAAATCGGAAAAAATCGGGAAAAATCGGAAAAAAAATCGGAAAAAATCGGAAAAATCGGGAAAAATCGGAAAAAAAATCGGAAAAAATCGGAAAAAATCGGAAAAAAAATCGGAAAAAAAATCGGGAAAAATCGGAAAAAAAATTGGAAAAAAAATCGGAAAAAATCGGGAAAAATCGGGAAAAATCGGAAAAAAAATCGGAAAAAAAAATCGGAAAAAATCGGAAAAAAAATCGGAAAAAAAATCGGGAAAAATCGGGAAAAATCGGAAAAAAAATCGGAAAAAAAAATCGGAAAAAATCGGAAAAAAAATCGGAAAAAAAATCGGAAAAAATCGGAAAAAATCGGAAAAAAAATCGGGAAAAATCGGAAAATAAAATTGAAAAAAAATCGGAAAAAATCGGAAAAAATCGGAAAAAAAAATCGGAAAAAATCTGAAAAAATCGGGAAAAATCGGAAAAAAAATCGGCAAAAAAATTCGGAAAAAATCGGAAAAAAAATTGGAAAAAAAATCGGAAAAAATCGGGAAAAATCGGGAAAAATCGGAAAAAAAATCGGAAAAAAAATTTGAAAAAAATCGGAAAAAATCGGAAAAAATCGGAAAAAAATCGGGAAAAATCGGCAAAAAAATTGGCAAAAAAATCGGGAAAAAATCGGGAAAAAATCAGGAAAATCGGCAAAAAAAATCTGGAAAAAATCGGGAAAAAATCAGGAAAATCGGCAAAAAAAATCTGAAAAAATCGGGAAAAATCGGAAAAAAAAATCGGAAAAAATCGGAAAAAATCGGGAAAAATCGGAAAAAAAATCGGAAAAAAAAATCGGAAAAAATCGGAAAAAAAATCGGAAAAAATCGGGAAAAATCGGAAAAAAAAATCGGAAAAAATCTGAAAAAATGGGGAAAAATCGGAAAAAAAATCGGCAAAAAAATCGGAAAAAAAATCAGAAAAAAATCGGAAAAAATCGGAAAAAAAATTCGGAAAAAATCTGAAAAAAATCTGAAAAAATCGGGAAAAATCGGCAAAAAAATCGGCAAAAAAATTCGGAAAAAATCGGAAAAAATCGGGAAAAATCGGAAAAAAATCGGAAAAAAAATCGGAAAAAATCGGAAAAAATCGGAAAAAAATCGTGAAAAATCGGAAAAAAAATTGGCAAAAAAAACGGGAAAAAATCGGGAAAAATCGGAAATAATCGGCAAAAAAATCGGGAAAAAATCGGAAAAAATCGAAAAAATCGGGAAAAATCGGAAAAAAAAATCGGAAAAAATCGGAAAAAATCGGGAAAAATCGGAAAAAAAATCGGAAAAAATCGGAAAAAATCGGAAAAAATCGGGAAAAATCGGAAAAAAAATCGGAAAAAAAAATCGGAAAAAATCGGAAAAAAAATCGGAAAAAAAATCGGGAAAAATCGGGAAAAATCGGAAAAAAAATCGGAAAAAAAAATCGGAAAAAATCGGAAAAAAAATCGGAAAAAATCGGAAAATAAAATTGAAAAAAAATCGGAAAAAATCGGAAAAAATCGGAAAAAAAAATCGGAAAAATCTGAAAAAATCGGGAAAAATCGGCAAAAAAATCGGCAAAAAAATTCGGAAAAAATCGGAAAAAATCGGGAAAAATCGGAAAAAAAAATCGGAAAAAATCGGAAAAAATCGGGAAAAATCGGAAAAAAAATCGGAAAAAATCGGAAAAAATCGGAAAAAAAAATCGGAAAAAAAATCGGGAAAAATCGGAAAAAAAATTGGAAAAAAAATCGGAAAAAATCGGGAAAAATCGGGAAAAATCGGAAAAAAAATCGGAAAAAAAAATCGGAAAAAATCGGAAAAAAAATCGGAAAAAAAATCGGGAAAAATCGGGAAAAATCGGAAAAAAAATCGGAAAAAAAAATCGGAAAAAATCGGAAAAAAAATCGGAAAAAAAATCGGAAAAAATCGGAAAAAATCGGAAAAAAAATCGGGAAAAATCGGAAAATAAAATTGAAAAAAAATCGGAAAAAATCGGAAAAAATCGGAAAAAAAAATCGGAAAAAATCTGAAAAAATCGGGAAAAATCGGAAAAAAAATCGGCAAAAAAATTCGGAAAAAATCGGAAAAAAAATTGGAAAAAAAATCGGAAAAAATCGGGAAAAATCGGGAAAAATCGGAAAAAAAATCGGAAAAAAAATTTGAAAAAAAATCGGAAAAAATCGGAAAAAATCGGAAAAAAATCGGGAAAAATCGGCAAAAAAATTGGCAAAAAAATCGGGAAAAAATCGGGAAAAAATCAGGAAAATCGGCAAAAAAAATCTGGAAAAAATCGGAAAAAATCAGGAAAATCGGCAAAAAAAATCTGAAAAAATCGGGAAAAATCGGAAAAAAAAATCGGAAAAAATCGGAAAAAATCGGGAAAAATCGGAAAAAAAATCGGAAAAAAAAATCGGAAAAAAATCGGAAAAAAAATCGGAAAAAATCGGAAAAATCGGAAAAAAAATCGGGAAAAATCGGAAAATAAAATTGAAAAAAAATCGGAAAAAATCGGAAAAAATCGGAAAAAAATCGGAAAAATCTGAAAAAATCGGGAAAAATCGGCAAAAAAATCGGCAAAAAAATTCGGAAAAAATCGGAAAAAATCGGGAAAAATCGGAAAAAAAAATCGGAAAAAATCGGAAAAAATCGGGAAAAATCGGAAAAAAAATCGGAAAAAATCGGAAAAAATCGGAAAAAAAATCGGAAAAAAAATCGGGAAAAATCGGAAAAAAAATTGGAAAAAAAATCGGAAAAAATCGGGAAAAATCGGAAAAATCGGAAAAAAAATCGGAAAAAAAAATCGGAAAAAATCGGAAAAAAATCGGAAAAAAAATCGGGAAAAATCGGGAAAAATCGGAAAAAAAATCGGAAAAAAAAATCGGAAAAAATCGGAAAAAAATCGGAAAAAAAATCGGAAAAAATCGGAAAAATCGGAAAAAAATCGGGAAAAATCGGAAAATAAAATTGAAAAAAAATCTGAAAAAATCGGAAAAAATCGGAAAAAAAATCGGAAAAAATCTGAAAAAATCGGGAAAAATCGGAAAAAAAATCGGAAAAATCGGAAAAAATCGGGAAAAATCGGAAAAAAAATCGGAAAAAATCGGAAAAATCGGAAAAATCGGGAAAAATCGGAAAAAAAATCGGAAAAAAAAATCGGAAAAAATCGGAAAAAAAATCGGAAAAAAAATCGGGAAAAATCGGGAAAAATCGGAAAAAAATCGGAAAAAAAAATCGGAAAAAATCGGAAAAAAAATCGGAAAAAATCGGAAAATAAAATTGAAAAAAAATCGGAAAAAATCGGAAAAATCGGAAAAAAAATCGGAAAAATCTGAAAAAATCGGGAAAAATCGGCAAAAAAATCGGCAAAAAAATTCGGAAAAAATCGGAAAAAATCGGGAAAAATCCGGAAAAAAAAATCGGAAAAAATCGGAAAAAATCGGGAAAAATCGGAAAAAAAATCGGAAAAAATCGGAAAAAATCGGAAAAAAATCGGAAAAAAAATCGGGAAAAATCGGAAAAAAAATTGGAAAAAAAATCGGAAAAAAATCGGGAAAAATCGGGAAAAATCGGAAAAAAAATCGGAAAAAAAAATCGGAAAAAATCGGAAAAAAAATCGGAAAAAAATCGGGAAAAATCGGGAAAAATCGGAAAAAAATCGGAAAAAAAAATCGGAAAAAATCGGAAAAAAAATCGGAAAAAAATCGGAAAAAATCGGAAAAAAATCGGAAAAAAATCGGGAAAAATCGGAAAATAAAATTGAAAAAAAATCGGAAAAAATCGGAAAAAATCGGAAAAAAAAATCGGAAAAAATCTGAAAAAATCGGGAAAAATCGGAAAAAAATCGGCAAAAAAATTCGGAAAAAATCGGAAAAAAAATTGGAAAAAAAATCGGAAAAAATCGGGAAAAATCGGGAAAAATCGGAAAAAAAATCGGAAAAAAAATTTGAAAAAAAATCGGAAAAAATCGGAAAAAATCGGAAAAAAATCGGGAAAAATCGGCAAAAAAATTGGCAAAAAAATCGGGAAAAAATCGGGAAAAAATCAGGAAAATCGGCAAAAAAAATCTGGAAAAAATCGGGAAAAAATCAGGAAAATCGGCAAAAAAAATCTGAAAAAATCGGGAAAAATCGGAAAAAAAAATCGGAAAAAATCGGAAAAATCGGGAAAAATCGGAAAAAAAATCGGAAAAAAAAATCGGAAAAATCGGAAAAAAAATCGGAAAAAATCGGAAAAAATCGGAAAAAAAATCGGGAAAAATCGGAAAATAAAATTGAAAAAAATCGGAAAAAATCGGAAAAAATCGGAAAAAAAAAATCGGAAAAAAAATCGGAAAAATCTGAAAAAATCGGGAAAAATCGGCAAAAAAATCGGCAAAAAAATTCGGAAAAAATCGGAAAAAATCGGGAAAAATCGGAAAAAAAAATCGGAAAAATCGGAAAAAATCGGGAAAAATCGGAAAAAAAATCGGAAAAAATCGGAAAAAATCGGAAAAAAAATCGGAAAAAAAATCGGGAAAAATCGGAAAAAAAATTGGAAAAAAAATCGGAAAAAATCGGGAAAAATCGGGAAAAATCGGAAAAAAAATCGGAAAAAAAAATCGGAAAAAATCGGAAAAAAAATCGGAAAAAATCGGAAAAAAATCGGGAAAAATCGGCTAAAAAATTGGCAAAAAAATCGGGAAAAAATCGGGAAAAATCGGGAAAAATCGGCAAAAAAATCGGGAAAAAATCGGGAAAAAATCAGGAAAATCGGCAAAAAAAAATCGGAAAAAATCGGAAAAAAATCGGGAAAAATCGGAAAAAAAATTGAAAAAAAATCGGAAAAAATCGGAAAAAATCGGAAAAAAATCGGGAAAAATCGGCAAAAAAATTGGCAAAAAAATCGGGAAAAAATCGGGAAAAATCGGGAAAAATCGGCAAAAAAATCGGGAAAAAATCGGGAAAAAATCAGGAAAATCGGCAAAAAAAATCGGAAAAAATCGGGAAAAATCGGAAAAAAAAATCGGAAAAAATCGGAAAAAATCGGGAAAAATCGGAAAAAAAATCGGAAAAAATCGGAAAAAATCGGAAAAAAAATCGGAAAAAAAATCGGGAAAAATCGGAAAAAAAATTGGAAAAAAAATCGGAAAAAATCGGGAAAAATCGGGAAAAATCGGAAAAAAAATCGGAAAAAAAAATCGGAAAAAAATCGGAAAAAAAATCGGAAAAAAAATCGGAAAAAATCGGAAAAAATCGGAAAAAAAATCGGGAAAAATCGGAAAATAAAATTGAAAAAAAATCGGAAAAAATCGGAAAAAAAAATCGGAAAAATCTGAAAAAATCGGGAAAAATCGGCAAAAAAATCGGCAAAAAAATTCGGAAAAAATCGGAAAAAATCGGGAAAAATCGGAAAAAAAATCGGAAAAAATCGGAAAAAATCGGGAAAAATCGGAAAAAAAATCGGAAAAAATCGGAAAAAATCGGAAAAAAAATCGGAAAAAAAATCGGGAAAAATCGGAAAAAAAATTGGAAAAAAAATCGGAAAAAATCGGGAAAAATCGGGAAAAATCGGAAAAAAAATCGGAAAAAAAAATCGGAAAAAATCGGAAAAAAATCGGAAAAAAAATCGGGAAAAATCGGGAAAAATCGGAAAAAAAATCGGAAAAAAAAATCGGAAAAAATCGGAAAAAAAATCGGAAAAAAAATCGGGAAAAATCGGGAAAAATCGGAAAAAAAATCGGAAAAAAAAATCGGAAAAAATCGGAAAAAAAATCGGAAAAAAAATCGGAAAAAATCGGAAAAAATCGGAAAAAAAATCGGCAAAAAAATTCGGAAAAAATCGGAAAAAAAAATGGAAAAAAAAATCGGAAAAAATCGGGAAAAATCGGGAAAAATCGGAAAAAAAATCGGAAAAAAAAATCGGAAAAAATCGGAAAAAAAATCGGAAAAAAAATCGGAAAAAATCGGAAAAAATCGGAAAAAAAATCGGGAAAAATCGGAAAATAAAATTGAAAAAAAATCGGAAAAAATCGGAAAAAATCGGAAAAAAAAATCGGAAAAAATCTGAAAAAATGGGGAAAAATCGGAAAAAAATCGGCAAAAAAATCGGAAAAAAAATCAGAAAAAAATCGGAAAAAATCGGAAAAAAAATTCGGAAAAAATCTGAAAAAATCTGAAAAAATCGGGAAAAATCGGCAAAAAAATCGGCAAAAAAATTCGGAAAAAATCGGAAAAAATCGGGAAAAATCGGAAAAAAAATCGGAAAAAAAATCGGAAAAAATCGGAAAAAATCGGAAAAAAATCGTGAAAAATCGGAAAAAAAATTGGCAAAAAAAACGGGAAAAAATCGGGAAAAATCGGAAATAATCGGCAAAAAAATCGGGAAAAAATCGGAAAAAATCGAAAAAATCGGGAAAAATCGGAAAAAAAATCGGAAAAAATCGGAAAAAATCGGGAAAAATCGGAAAAAAAATCGGAAAAAAAATCGGAAAAAATCGGAAAAAATCGGAAAAAAAATCGGGAAAAATCGGAAAATAAAATTGAAAAAAAATCGGAAAAAATCGGAAAAAATCGGAAAAAAAAATCGGAAAAAATCTGAAAAAATCGGGAAAAATCGGAAAAAAAATCGGCAAAAAAATTCGGAAAAAATCGGAAAAAAAATTGGAAAAAAAATCGGAAAAAATCGGGAAAAATCGGGAAAAATCGGAAAAAAAAACGGAAAAAAAATTTGAAAAAAAATCGGAAAAAATCGGAAAAAATCGGAAAAAAATCGGGAAAAATCGGCAAAAAAATTGGCAAAAAAATCGGGAAAAAATCGGGAAAAAATCAGGAAAATCGGCAAAAAAAATCTGGAAAAAATCGGGAAAAAATCAGGAAAATCGGCAAAAAAAATCTGAAAAAATCGGGAAAAATCGGAAAAAAAATCGGAAAAAATCGGAAAAATCGGGAAAAATCGGAAAAAAAATCGGAAAAAAAAATCGGAAAAAATCGGAAAAAAAATCGGAAAAAATCGGAAAAAATCGGAAAAAAAATCGGGAAAAATCGGAAAATAAAATTGAAAAAAAATCGGAAAAAATCGGAAAAAATCGGAAAAAAAAATCGGAAAAATCTGAAAAAATCGGGAAAAATCGGCAAAAAAATCGGCAAAAAAATTCGGAAAAATCGGAAAAAATCGGGAAAAATCGGAAAAAAAATCGGAAAAAATCGGAAAAAATCGGGAAAAATCGGAAAAAAAATCGGAAAAAATCGGAAAAAATCGGAAAAAAAATCGGAAAAAAAATCGGGAAAAATCGGAAAAAAAATTTGAAAAAAAATCGGAAAAAATCGGGAAAAATCGGGAAAAATCGGAAAAAAAATCGGAAAAAAAATCGGAAAAAATCGGAAAAAAAATCGGAAAAAATCGGAAAAAAATCGGGAAAAATCGGCTAAAAAATTGGCAAAAAAATCGGGAAAAAATCGGGAAAAATCGGGAAAAATCGGCAAAAAAATCGGGAAAAAATCGGGAAAAAATCAGGAAAATCGGCAAAAAAAAATCGGAAAAAATCGGAAAAAAATCGGGAAAAATCGGAAAAAAAAATTGAAAAAAAATCGGAAAAAATCGGAAAAAATCGGAAAAAAATCGGGAAAAATCGGCAAAAAAATTGGCAAAAAAATCGGGAAAAAATCGGGAAAAATCGGGAAAAATCGGCAAAAAAATCGGGAAAAAATCGGGAAAAAATCAGGAAAATCGGCAAAAAAAATCGGAAAAAATCGGGAAAAATCGGAAAAAAAATCGGAAAAAATCGGAAAAAATCGGGAAAAATCGGAAAAAAAATCGGAAAAAATCGGAAAAAAAATCGGAAAAAAAATCGGAAAAATCGGGAAAAAATCAGGAAAATCGGCAAAAAAAATCGGAAAAAATCGGAAAAAAATCGGGAAAAAAATCGGAAATAATCGGCAAAAAAATCGGGAAAAAATCGGGAAAAAATCAGGAAAAAAAATCGGGAAAAATCGGAAAAAAATCGGGAAAAAAATCGGAAATAATCGGCAAAAAAATCGGGAAAAATCGGGAAAAAATCGGCAAAAAAATCGGGAAAAAATCGGGAAAAAATCAGGAAAATCGGCAAAAAAAAATCGGAAAAAATCGGAAAAAAATCGGGAAAAATCGGAAAAAAAAATTGAAAAAAAATCGGAAAAAATCGGAAAAAATCGGAAAAAAATCGGGAAAAATCGGCAAAAAAATTGGCAAAAAAATCGGGAAAAAATCGGGAAAAATCGGGAAAAATCGGCAAAAAAATCGGGAAAAAATCGGGAAAAAATCAGGAAAATCGGCAAAAAAAATCGGAAAAAATCGGGAAAATCGGAAAAAAAATCGGAAAAAATCGGAAAAAATCGGGAAAAATCGGAAAAAAAATCGGAAAAAATCGGAAAAAAAATCGGAAAAAAAATCGGGAAAAATCGGGAAAAAATCAGGAAAATCGGCAAAAAAAATCGGAAAAAATCGGAAAAAATCGGGAAAAAAATCGGAAATAATCGGCAAAAAAATCGGGAAAAAATCGGGAAAAAATCAGGAAAATCGGCAAAAAAAAATCGGAAAAAATCGGGAAAAATCGGAAAAAAAAATCGGAAAAAATCGGAAAAAATCGGGAAAAATCGGAAAAAAAATCGAAAAAAATCGGAAAAAATCGGAAAAAAAATCGGAAAAAAAATCGGGAAAAATCGGAAAAAAAATTTGAAAAAAAATCGGAAAAAATCATAAAAAATCATAAAAAATCGGGAAAAATCGGCAAAAAAATTGGCAAAAAAATCGGGAAAAAATCGGGAAAAATCGGGAAAAATCGGCAAAAAAATCGGGAAAAAATCGGGAAAAAATCAGGAAAATCGCAAAAAAAAATCGGAAAAAATCGGGAAAAATCGGAAAAAAAATCGGAAAAAATCGGAAAAAATCGGGAAAAATCGGAAAAAAAATCGGAAAAATCGGAAAAAATTGGAAAAAAAATCGGAAAAAAAATCGGGAAAAATCGGAAAAAAAATTGGAAAAAAAATCGGAAAAAATCGGAAAAAATCGGGAAAAATCGGAAAAAAATTCGGAAAAAAAAATCGGAAAAAATCGGAAAAAATCGGAAAAAAAATCGGGAAAAATCGGAAAATAAAATTGAAAAAAAATCGGAAAAAATCGGAAAAAAAAATCGGAAAAAATCGGAAAAAATCTGAAAAATCGGGAAAAATCGGCAAAAAAATCGGCAAAAAAAATCGGAAAAAATCGGAAAAAATCGTGAAAAATCGGAAAAAAAATCGGGAAAAATCGGAAAAAAATTTTGAAAAAAAATCGGAAAAAATCGGAAAAAATCGGAAAAAAATCGTGAAAAATCGGAAAAAAAATTTGAAAAAAAATCGGAAAAAATCGGAAAAAATCGGAAAAAAATCAAGAAAAAAATCATCAAAAAAATTGGCAAAAAAAATCGGGAAAAAATCGGGAAAAATCGGAAATAATCGGCAAAAAAATCGGGAAAAAATCGGGAAAAATCGGAAAAAAAAATCGGAAAAAATCGGAAAAAATCGGGAAAAATCGGAAAAAAAATCGAAAAAAATCGGAAAAAATCGGAAAAAAAATCGGAAAAAAAATCGGGAAAAATCGGAAAAAAAAATTGAAAAAAAATCGGAAAAAATCGGAAAAAATCGGAAAAAAATCGGGAAAAATCGGCAAAAAAATTGGCAAAAAAATCGGGAAAAAATCGGGAAAAATCGGGAAAAATCGGCAAAAAAATCGGGAAATAAAATTGAAAAAAAATCGGAAAAAATCGGAAAAAATCGGAAAAAAATCGTGAAAAATCGGCAAAAAAATTGGCAAAAAAATCGGGAAAAAATCGGGAAAAATCGGAAATAATCGGCAAAAAAATCGGGAAAAAATCGGGAAAAAATCAGGAAAATCGGCAAAAAAAATCGAAAAAAATCGGGAAAATCGAAAAAAAAATTCGGAAAAAATCGGAAAAAAAATCGGGAAAAATCGGAAAATAAAATTGAAAAAAAATCGGAAAAAATCGGAAAAAATCGGAAAAAAAAATCGGAAAAAATCTGAAAAAATCGGGAAAAATCGGAAAAAAAATCGGCAAAAAAATTCGGAAAAAATCGGAAAAAATCGGGAAAAATCGGAAAAAAATCGGAAAAAAAATCAGAAAAAAATCGGAAAAAATCGGAAAAAAAATTCGGAAAAAATCTGAAAAAATCTGAAAAAATCGGGAAAAATCGGCAAAAAAATCGGCAAAAAAATTCGGAAAAAATCGGAAAAAATCGGGAAAAATCGGAAAAAAAATCGGAAAAAAAATCGGAAAAAAAATCGGAAAAAATCGGAAAAAATCGGAAAAAAAATCGGGAAAAATCGGAAAATAAAATTGAAAAAAAATCGGAAAAAATCTGAAAAAATCGGAAAAAAAAATCTGAAAAAATCTGAAAAAATCGGGAAAAATCGGAAAAAAAATCGGCAAAAAAATTCGGAAAAAATCGGAAAAAAAATTGGAAAAAAAATCGGAAAAAATCGGGAAAAATCGGGAAAA
This sequence comes from Oncorhynchus mykiss, assembly GCF_057628025.1. Taxonomy (NCBI): domain Eukaryota; kingdom Metazoa; phylum Chordata; class Actinopteri; order Salmoniformes; family Salmonidae; genus Oncorhynchus; species Oncorhynchus mykiss. The sequence continues at coordinate 383,113 of NW_028322098.1, forward strand.
ATCGGAAAAAAAATCGGAAAAAAAAATCGGAAAAAATCGGAAAAAAAATCGGAAAAAAAATCGGAAAAAATCGGAAAAAATCGGAAAATAAAATTGAAAAAAAATCGGAAAAAAAATCGGAAAAAATCGGAAAAAAAAATCGGAAAAAATCTGAAAAAATCGGGAAAAATCGGAAAAAAAATCGGCAAAAAAATTCGGAAAAAATCGGAAAAAATCGGAAAAAATCGGGAAAAATCGGAAAAAAAATCGGAAAAAATCGGAAAAAATCGGAAAAAAAATCGGAAAAAAAATCGGGAAAAATCGGAAAAAAAATCGGAAAAAAAAATCGGAAAAAATCGGAAAAAAAATCGGAAAAAAAATCTGAAAAAATCGGAAAAAATCGGAAAAAAAATCGGGAAAAATCGGAAAATAAAATTGAAAAAAAATCGGAAAAAATCGGAAAAAAAAATCGGAAAAAATCTGAAAAAATCGGGAAAAATCGGAAAAAAAATTGGAAAAAAAATCGGAAAAAATCGGGAAAAATCGGGAAAAATCGGAAAAAAAATCGGAAAAAAAAATCGGAAAAAATCGGAAAAAAAATCGGAAAAAAAATCGGAAAAAATCGGAAAAAATCGGAAAAAAAATCGGGAAAAATCGGAAAATAAAATTGAAAAAAAATCGGAAAAAATCGGAAAAAATCGGAAAAAAAAATCTGAAAAAATCTGAAAAAATCGGGAAAAATCGGCAAAAAAATCGGCAAAAAAATTCGGAAAAAATCGGAAAAAATCGGGAAAAATCGGAAAAAAAATCGGAAAAAAAATCGGAAAAAATCGGAAAAAATCGGACAAAAATCGTGAAAAATCGGAAAAAAAATTGGCAAAAAAAACAGGAAAAAATCGGGAAAAATCGGAAATAATCGGCAAAAAAATCGGGAAAAAATCGGAAAAAATCGAAAAAATCGGGAAAAATCGGAAAAAAAATCGGCAAAAAAATTCGGAAAAAATCGGAAAAAAAATTGGAAAAAAAATCGGAAAAAATCGGGAAAAATCGGGAAAAATCGGAAAAAAATCGGAAAAAAAAATCGGAAAAAATCGGAAAAAAAATCGGAAAAAAAATCGGAAAAAATCGGAAAAAATCGGAAAAAAAATCGGGAAAAATCGGAAAATAAAATTGAAAAAAAATCGGAAAAAATCGGAAAAAATCGGAAAAAAAAATCGGAAAAAATCTGAAAAAATCGGGAAAAATCGGAAAAAAAATCGGAAAAAAAATTCGGAAAAAATCGGAAAAAATCGGGAAAAATCGGAAAAAAATCGGGAAAAATCGGAAAAAAAAATCGGAAAAAATCGGAAAAAATCGGAAAAAATCGGGAAAAATCGGAAAAAAAATCGGAAAAAATCGGAAAAAATCGGGAAAAATCGGAAAAAAAATCGGAAAAAAAATCGGAAAAAAAATCGGAAAAAATCGGAAAAAATCGGAAAAAAAATCGGGAAAAATCGGAAAATAAAATTGAAAAAAAATCGGAAAAAAAATCGGAAAAAATCGGAAAAAAAAATCGGAAAAAATCTGAAAAAATCGGGAAAAATCGGAAAAAAAATCGGCAAAAAAATTCGGAAAAAATCGGAAAAAATCGGGAAAAATCGGAAAAAAATCGGGAAAAATCGGAAAAAAAATCGGAAAAAATCGGAAAAAATCGGAAAAAATCGGGAAAAATCGGAAAAAAAATCGGAAAAAATCGGAAAAAATCGGGAAAAATCGGAAAAAAAATCGGAAAAAAAAATCGGAAAAAATCGGAAAAAAAATCGGAAAAAAAATCGGAAAAAAAATCGGAAAAAATCGGAAAAAAAATCGGGAAAAATCGGAAAATAAAATTGAAAAAAAATCGGAAAAAATCGGAAAAAAAATTCGGAAAAAATCGGAAAAAATCTGAAAAAATCGGGAAAAATCGGCAAAAAAATCGGCAAAAAAAATCGGAAAAAATCGGAAAAAATCGTGAAAAATCGGAAAAAAAATTGGCAAAAAAAACAGGAAAAAATCGGGAAAAATCGGAAATAATCGGCAAAAAAATCGGGAAAAAATCGGAAAAAATCGAAAAAATCGGGAAAAATCGGAAAAAAAATCGGCAAAAAAATTCGGAAAAAATCGGAAAAAAAATTGGAAAAAAAATCGGAAAAAATCGGGAAAATCGGGGAAAATCGGAAAAAAAATCGGAAAAAAAAATCGGAAAAAATCGGAAAAAAAATCGGAAAAAAAATCGGAAAAAATCGGAAAAAATCGGAAAAAAAATCGGGAAAAATCGGAAAATAAAATTGAAAAAAAATCGGAAAAAATCGGAAAAAATCGGAAAAAAAAATCGGAAAAAATCTGAAAAAATCGGGAAAAATCGGAAAAAAAATCGGCAAAAAAATTCGGAAAAAATCGGAAAAAATCGGGAAAAATCGGAAAAAATTCGGGAAAAATCGGAAAAAAAAATCGGAAAAAATCGGAAAAAATCGGAAAAAATCGGGAAAAATCGGAAAAAAAATCGGAAAAAATCGGAAAAAATCGGGAAAAATCGGAAAAAAAATCGGAAAAAAAATCGGAAAAAATCGGAAAAAAAATCGGAAAAAAAATCGGAAAAAAAATCGGAAAAAATCGGAAAAAAAATCGGGAAAAATCGGAAAATAAAATTGAAAAAAAATCGGAAAAAATCGGAAAAAAAATTCGGAAAAAATCGGAAAAAATCTGAAAAAATCGGGAAAAATCGGCAAAAAAATCGGCAAAAAAAATCGGAAAAAATCGGAAAAAATCGTGAAAAATCGGAAAAAAAATCGGAAAAAAAATCGGAAAAAATCGGAAAAAATCGGAAAAAAATCGGGAAAAATCGGAAAATAAAATTGGCAAAAAAATCGGGAAAAAATCGGGAAAAATCGGAAATAATCGGCAAAAAAATCGGGAAAAAATCGGGAAAAAATCAGGAAAATCGGCAAAAAAAATCGGAAAAAATCGGGAAAATCGAAAAAAAAATTCGGAAAAAATCGGAAAAAATCGGGAAAAATCGGAAAAAATCGGAAAAAATCGGGAAAAATCGGAAAAAAAATCGGAAAAAAAATCGGAAAAAATCGGAAAAAATCGGAAAAAAAATCGGGAAAAATCGGAAAAAAATTTTGAAAAAAAATCGGAAAAAATCGGAAAAAAATCGGGAAAAATCGGAAAAAAATTTTGAAAAAAAATCGGAAAAAATCGGAAAAAATCGGAAAAAAATCGGGAAAAATCGGAAAAAATCGGGAAAAATCGGCAAAAAAATTGGCAAAAAAATCGGGAAAAAATCGGGAAAAATCGGAAATAATCGGCAAAAAAATCGGGAAAAAATCGGGAAAAAATCAGGAAAATCGGCAAAAAAAAATCTGAAAAAATCGGGAAAAATCGGAAAAAAAAATCGGAAAAAATCGGAAAAAATCGGAAAAAATCGGGAAAAATCGGAAAAAAAATCGGAAAAAATCGGAAAAAATCGGAAAAAAAATCGGAAAAAAAATCGGGAAAAATCGGAAAAAAAAATTGAAAAAAAATCGGAAAAAATCGGAAAAAATCGGAAAAAAATCGGGAAAAATCGGCTAAAAAATTGGCAAAAAAATCGGGAAAAAATCGGGAAAAATCGGGAAAAATCGGCAAAAAAATCGGGAAAAAATCGGGAAAAAATCAGGAAAATCGGCAAAAAAAAATCGGAAAAAATCGGAAAAAAATCGGGAAAAATCGGAAAAAAAAATTGAAAAAAAATCGGAAAAAATCGGAAAAAATCGGAAAAAAATCGGGAAAAATCGGCAAAAAAATTGGCAAAAAAATCGGGAAAAAATCGGGAAAAATCGGGAAAAATCGGCAAAAAAATCGGGAAAAAATCGGGAAAAAATCAGGAAAATCGGCAAAAAAAATCGGAAAAAATCGGGAAAAATCGGAAAAAAAATCGGAAAAAATCGGAAAAAATTGGGAAAAATCGGAAAAAAAATCGGAAAAAATCGGAAAAAATCGGAAAAAAAATCGGAAAAAAAATCGGGAAAAATCGGAAAAAAAATTGGAAAAAAAATCGGAAAAAATCGGGAAAAATCGGGAAAAATCGGAAAAAAAATCGGAAAAAAAAATCGGAAAAAATCGGAAAAAAAATCGGAAAAAAAATCGGAAAAAATCGGAAAAAAAATCGGGAAAAATCGGAAAATAAAATTGAAAAAAAATCGGAAAAAATCGGAAAAAAAAATCGGAAAAATCTGAAAAAATCGGGAAAAATCGGCAAAAAAATCGGCAAAAAAATTCGGAAAAAATCGGAAAAAATCGGGAAAAATCGGAAAAAAAATCGGAAAAAATCGGAAAAAATCGGGAAAAATCGGAAAAAAAATCGGAAAAAATCGGAAAAAATCGGAAAAAAAATCGGAAAAAAAATCGGGAAAAATCGGAAAAAAATTGGAAAAAAAATCGGAAAAAATCGGGAAAAATCGGGAAAAATCGGAAAAAAAATCGGAAAAAAAAATCGGAAAAAATCGGAAAAAATCGGAAAAAAAATCGGGAAAAATCGGGAAAAATCGGAAAAAAAATCGGAAAAAAAAATCGGAAAAAATCGGAAAAAAAATCGGAAAAAAAATCGGAAAAAATCGGAAAAAATCGGAAAAAAATCGGGAAAAATCGGAAAAAAAAATTGAAAAAAAATCGGAAAAAATCGGAAAAAATCGGAAAAAAATCGGGAAAAATCGGCAAAAAAATTGGCAAAAAAATCGGGAAAAAATCGGGAAAAATCGGGAAAAATCGGCAAAAAAATCGGGAAAAAATCGGGAAAAAATCAGGAAAATCGGCAAAAAAAATCGGAAAAAATCGGGAAAAATCGGAAAAAAAATCGGAAAAAATCGGAAAAAATCGGGAAAAATCGGAAAAAAAATCGGAAAAAATCGGAAAAAATCGGAAAAAAAATCGGAAAAAAAATCGGGAAAAATCGGAAAAAAAATTGGAAAAAAAATCGGAAAAAATCGGGAAAAATCGGGAAAAATCGGAAAAAAAATCGGAAAAAAAAATCGGAAAAAATCGGAAAAAAAATCGGAAAAAAAATCGGAAAAAATCGGAAAAAATCGGAAAAAAAATCGGGAAAAATCGGAAAATAAAATTGAAAAAAAATCGGAAAAAATCGGAAAAAAAAATCGGAAAAATCTGAAAAAATCGGGAAAAATCGGCAAAAAAATCGGCAAAAAAATTCGGAAAAAATCGGAAAAAATCGGGAAAAATCGGAAAAAAAATCGGAAAAAATCGGAAAAAATCGGGAAAAATCGGAAAAAAAATCGGAAAAAATCGGAAAAAATCGGAAAAAAAATCGGAAAAAAAATCGGGAAAAATCGGAAAAAAATTGGAAAAAAAATCGGAAAAAATCGGGAAAAATCGGGAAAAATCGGAAAAAAAATCGGAAAAAAAAATCGGAAAAAATCGGAAAAAAAATCGGAAAAAATCGGGAAAAATCGGAAAAAAAATCGGAAAAAATCGGAAAAAATCGGAAAAAAAATCGGAAAAAAAATCGGGAAAAATCGGAAAAAAATTGGAAAAAAAATCGGAAAAAATCGGGAAAAATCGGGAAAAATCGGAAAAAAAATCGGAAAAAAAAATCGGAAAAAATCGGAAAAAAAATCGGAAAAAAAATCGGGAAAAATCGGGAAAAATCGGAAAAAAAATCGGAAAAAAAAATCGGAAAAAATCGGAAAAAAAATCGGAAAAAAAATCGGAAAAAATCGGAAAAATCGGAAAAAAATCGGGAAAAATCGGAAAAAAAAATTGAAAAAAAATCGGAAAAAATCGGAAAAAATCGGAAAAAAATCGGGAAAAATCGGCAAAAAAATTGGCAAAAAAATCGGGAAAAAATCGGGAAAAATCGGGAAAAATCGGCAAAAAAATCGGGAAAAAATCGGGAAAAAATCAGGAAAATCGGCAAAAAAAATCGGAAAAAATCGGGAAAAATCGGAAAAAAAATCGGAAAAAATCGGAAAAAATCGGGAAAAATCGGAAAAAAAATCGGAAAAAATCGGAAAAAATCGGAAAAAAAATCGGAAAAAAAATCGGGAAAAATCGGAAAAAAAATTGGAAAAAAAATCGGAAAAAATCGGGAAAAATCGGGAAAAATCGGAAAAAAAATCGGAAAAAAAAATCGGAAAAAATCGGAAAAAAAATCGGAAAAAAAATCGGAAAAAATCGGAAAAAATCGGAAAAAAAATCGGGAAAAATCGGAAAATAAAATTGAAAAAAAATCGGAAAAAATCGGAAAAAAAAATCGGAAAAATCTGAAAAAATCGGGAAAAATCGGCAAAAAAATCGGAAAAAATCGGAAAAAATCGGAAAAAAAATCGGAAAAAAATCGGGAAAAATCGGAAAAAAATTGGAAAAAAAATCGGAAAAAATCGGGAAAAATCGGGAAAAATCGGAAAAAAAATCGGAAAAAAAAATCGGAAAAAATCGGAAAAAAAATCGGAAAAAAAATCGGGAAAAATCGGGAAAAATCGGAAAAAAAATCGGAAAAAAAAATCGGAAAAAATCGGAAAAAAAATCGGAAAAAAAATCGGAAAAAATCGGAAAAAATCGGAAAAAAAATCGGCAAAAAAATTCGGAAAAAATCGGAAAAAAAATTGGAAAAAAAATCGGAAAAAATCGGGAAAAATCGGGAAAAATCGGAAAAAAAATCGGAAAAAAAAATCGGAAAAAATCGGAAAAAAAATCGGAAAAAAAATCGGAAAAAATCGGAAAAAATCGGAAAAAAAATCGGGAAAAATCGGAAAATAAAATTGAAAAAAAATCGGAAAAAATCGGAAAAAATCGGAAAAAAAAATCGGAAAAAATCTGAAAAAATGGGGAAAAATCGGAAAAAAAATCGGCAAAAAAATCGGAAAAAAAATCAGAAAAAAATCGGAAAAAATCGGAAAAAAAATTCGGAAAAAATCTGAAAAAATCTGAAAAAATCGGGAAAAATCGGCAAAAAAATCGGCAAAAAAATTCGGAAAAAATCGGAAAAAATCGGGAAAAATCGGAAAAAAAATCGGAAAAAAAATCGGAAAAAATCGGAAAAAATCGGAAAAAAATCGTGAAAAATCGGAAAAAAAATTGGCAAAAAAAACGGGAAAAAATCGGGAAAAATCGGAAATAATCGGCAAAAAAATCGGGAAAAAATCGGAAAAAATCGAAAAAATCGGGAAAAATCGGAAAAAAAATCGGAAAAAATCGGAAAAAATCGGGAAAAATCGGAAAAAAAATCGGAAAAAATCGGAAAAAATCGGAAAAAATCGGGAAAAATCGGAAAAAAAATCGGAAAAAAAAATCGGAAAAAATCGGAAAAAAAATCGGAAAAAAAATCGGGAAAAATCGGGAAAAATCGGAAAAAAAATCGGAAAAAAAAATCGGAAAAAATCGGAAAAAAAATCGGAAAAAATCGGAAAATAAAAATTGAAAAAAAATCGGAAAAAATCGGAAAAAATCGGAAAAAAAAATCGGAAAAATCTGAAAAAATCGGGAAAAATCGGCAAAAAAATCGGCAAAAAAATTCGGAAAAAATCGGAAAAAATCGGGAAAAATCGGAAAAAAAAATCGGAAAAAATCGGAAAAAATCGGGAAAAATCGGAAAAAAAATCGGAAAAAATCGGAAAAAATCGGAAAAAAAATCGGAAAAAAAATCGGGAAAAATCGGAAAAAAAATTGGAAAAAAAATCGGAAAAAATCGGGAAAAATCGGGAAAAATCGGAAAAAAAATCGGAAAAAAAAATCGGAAAAAAAAATCGGAAAAAAAATCGGAAAAAAAATCGGGAAAAATCGGGAAAAATCGGAAAAAAAATCGGAAAAAAAAATCGGAAAAAATCGGAAAAAAAATCGGAAAAAAAATCGGAAAAAATCGGAAAAAATCGGAAAAAAAATCGGGAAAAATCGGAAAATAAAATTGAAAAAAAATCGGAAAAAATCGGAAAAAATCGGAAAAAAAAATCGGAAAAAATCTGAAAAAATCTGGAAAAATCGGAAAAAAAATCGGCAAAAAAATTCGGAAAAAATCGGAAAAAAAATTGGAAAAAAAATCGGAAAAAATCGGGAAAAATCGGGAAAAATCGGAAAAAAAATCGGAAAAAAAATTTGAAAAAAAATCGGAAAAAATCGGAAAAAATCGGAAAAAAATCGGGAAAAATCGGCAAAAAAATTGGCAAAAAAATCGGGAAAAAATCGGGAAAAAATCAGGAAAATCGGCAAAAAAAATCTGGAAAAAATCGGGAAAAAATCAGGAAAATCGGCAAAAAAAATCTGAAAAAATCGGGAAAAATCGGAAAAAAAAATCGGAAAAAATCGGAAAAAATCGGGAAAAATCGGAAAAAAAATCGGAAAAAAAAATCGGAAAAAATCGGAAAAAAAATCGGAAAAAATCGGAAAAAATCGGAAAAAAAATCGGGAAAAATCGGAAAATAAAATTGAAAAAAAATCGGAAAAAATCGGAAAAAATCGGAAAAAAAATCGGAAAAATCTGAAAAAATCGGGAAAAATCGGCAAAAAAATCGGCAAAAAAATTCGGAAAAAATCGGAAAAAATCGGGAAAAATCGGAAAAAAAAATCGGAAAAAATCGGAAAAAATCGGGAAAAATCGGAAAAAAAATCGGAAAAAATCGGAAAAAAAATCGGAAAAAAAATCGGAAAAAAAATCGGGAAAAATCGGAAAAAAAATTGGAAAAAAAATCGGAAAAAATCGGGAAAAATCGGGAAAAATCGGAAAAAAAATCGGAAAAAAAAATCGGAAAAAATCGGAAAAAAAATCGGAAAAAATCGGAAAAAAATCGGGAAAAATCGGCTAAAAAATTGGCAAAAAAATCGGGAAAAAATCGGGAAAAATCGGGAAAAATCGGCAAAAAAATCGGGAAAAAATCGGGAAAAAATCAGGAAAATCGGCAAAAAAAAATCGGAAAAAATCGGAAAAAAATCGGGAAAAATCGGAAAAAAAAATTGAAAAAAAATCGGAAAAAATCGGAAAAAATCGGAAAAAAATCGGGAAAAATCGGCAAAAAAATTGGCAAAAAAATCGGGAAAAAATCGGGAAAAATCGGGAAAAATCGGCAAAAAAATCGGGAAAAAATCGGGAAAAAATCAGGAAAATCGGCAAAAAAAATCGGAAAAAATCGGGAAAAATCGGAAAAAAAATCGGAAAAAATCGGAAAAAATCGGGAAAAATCGGAAAAAAAATCGGAAAAAATCGGAAAAAATCGGAAAAAAAATCGGAAAAAAAATCGGGAAAAATCGGAAAAAAAATTGGAAAAAAAATCGGAAAAAATCGGGAAAAATCGGGAAAAATCGGAAAAAAAATCGGAAAAAAAAATCGGAAAAAATCGGAAAAAAAATCGGAAAAAAAATCGGAAAAAATCGGAAAAAATCGGAAAAAAAATCGGGAAAAATCGGAAAATAAAATTGAAAAAAAATCGGAAAAAATCGGAAAAAAAAATCGGAAAAATCTGAAAAAATCGGGAAAAATCGGCAAAAAAATCGGCAAAAAAATTCGGAAAAAATCGGAAAAAATCGGGAAAAATCGGAAAAAAAATCGAAAAAAATCGGAAAAAATCGGGAAAAATCGGAAAAAAAATCGGAAAAAATCGGAAAAAATCGGAAAAAAAATCGGAAAAAAAATCGGGAAAAATCGGAAAAAAAATTGGAAAAAAAATCGGAAAAAATCGGGAAAAATCGGGAAAAATCGGAAAAAAAATCGGAAAAAAAAATCGGAAAAAATCGGAAAAAAAATCGGAAAAAAAATCGGGAAAAATCGGGAAAATCGGAAAAAAAATCGGAAAAAAAAATCGGAAAAAATCGGAAAAAAAATCGGAAAAAAAATCGGAAAAAATCGGAAAAAATCGGAAAAAAAATCGGCAAAAAAATTCGGAAAAAATCGGAAAAAAAATTGGAAAAAAAATCGGAAAAAATCGGGAAAAATCGGGAAAAATCGGAAAAAAAATCGGAAAAAAAAATCGGAAAAAATCGGGAAAAAAATCGGAAAAAAAATCGGAAAAAATCGGAAAAAATCGGAAAAAAAATCGGGAAAAATCGGAAAATAAAATTGAAAAAAAATCGGAAAAATCGGAAAAAATCGGAAAAAAAAATCGGAAAAAATCTGAAAAAATGGGGAAAAATCGGAAAAAAAATCGGCAAAAAAATCGGAAAAAAAATCAGAAAAAATTCGGAAAAAATCGGAAAAAAAATTCGGAAAAAATCTGAAAAAATCGGGAAAAATCGGCAAAAAAATCGGCAAAAAAATTCGGAAAAAATCGGAAAAAATCGGGAAAAATCGGAAAAAAAATCGGAAAAAAAATCGGAAAAAATCGGAAAAAATCGGAAAAAAATCGTGAAAAATCGGAAAAAAAATTGGCAAAAAAAACGGGAAAAAATCGGGAAAAATCGGAAATAATCGGCAAAAAAATCGGGAAAAAATCGGAAAAAATCGAAAAAATCGGGAAAAATCGGAAAAAAAATCGGAAAAAATCGGAAAAAATCGGGAAAAATCGGAAAAAAAATCGGAAAAAATCGGAAAAAATCGGAAAAAATCGGGAAAAATCGGAAAAAAAATCGGAAAAAAAAATCGGAAAAAATCGGAAAAAAAATCGGAAAAAAAATCGGGAAAAATCGGGAAAAATCGGAAAAAAAATCGGAAAAAAAAATCGGAAAAAATCGGAAAAAAAATCGGAAAAAATCGGAAAATAAAATTGAAAAAAAATCGGAAAAAATCGGAAAAAATCGGAAAAAAAAATCGGAAAAATCTGAAAAAATCGGGAAAAATCGGCAAAAAAATCGGCAAAAAAATTCGGAAAAAATCGGAAAAAATCGGGAAAAATCGGAAAAAAAAATCGGAAAAAATCGGAAAAAATCGGGAAAAATCGGAAAAAAAATCGGAAAAAATCGGAAAAAATCGGAAAAAAAATCGGAAAAAAAATCGGGAAAAATCGGAAAAAAAATTGGAAAAAAAATCGGAAAAAATCGGGAACAATCGGGAAAAATCGGAAAAAAAATCGGAAAAAAAAATCGGAAAAAATCGGAAAAAAAATCGGAAAAAAAATCGGAAAAAATCGGAAAAAATCGGAAAAAAAATCGGGAAAAATCGGAAAATAAAATTGAAAAAAAATCGGAAAAAATCGGAAAAAATCGGAAAAAAAAATCGGAAAAAATCTGAAAAAATCGGGAAAAATCGGAAAAAAAATCGGCAAAAAAATTCGGAAAAAATCGGAAAAAAAATTGGAAAAAAAATCGGAAAAAATCGGGAAAAATCGGGAAAAATCGGAAAAAAAATCGGAAAAAAAATTGAAAAAAAATCGGAAAAAATCGGAAAAAATCGGAAAAAAATCGGGAAAAATCGGCAAAAAAATTGGCAAAAAAATCGGGAAAAAATCGGGAAAAAATCAGGAAAATCGGCAAAAAAAATCTGGAAAAAATCGGGAAAAAATCAGGAAAATCGGCAAAAAAAATCTGAAAAAATCGGGAAAAATCGGAAAAAAAAATCGGAAAAAATCGGAAAAAATCGGGAAAAATCGGAAAAAAAATCGGAAAAAAAAATTGAAAAAAAATCGGAAAAAATCGGAAAAAATCGGAAAAAAATCGGGAAAAATCGGCAAAAAATTGGCAAAAAAATCGGGAAAAAATCGGGAAAAAATCAGGAAAATCGGCAAAAAAAATCTGGAAAAAATCGGGAAAAAATCAGGAAAATCGGCAAAAAAAATCTGAAAAAATCGGGAAAAATCGGAAAAAAAAATCGGAAAAAATCGGAAAAAATCGGGAAAAATCGGAAAAAAAATCGGAAAAAAAAATCGGAAAAAATCGGAAAAAAAATCGGAAAAAATCGGAAAAAATCGGAAAAAAAATCGGGAAAAATCGGAAAATAAAATTGAAAAAAAATCGGAAAAAATCGGAAAAAATCGGAAAAAAAATCGGAAAAATCTGAAAAAATCGGGAAAAATCGGCAAAAAAATCGGCAAAAAAATTCGGAAAAAATCGGAAAAAATCGGGAAAAATCGGAAAAAAAAATCGGAAAAAATCGGAAAAAATCGGGAAAAATCGGAAAAAAAATCGGAAAAAATCGGAAAAAATCGGAAAAAAAATCGGAAAAAAAATCGGGAAAAATCGGAAAAAAAATTGGAAAAAAAATCGGAAAAAATCGGGAAAAATCGGGAAAAATCGGAAAAAAAATCGGAAAAAAAAATCGGAAAAAATCGGAAAAAAAATCGGAAAAAATCGGAAAAAAATCGGGAAAAATCGGCTAAAAAATTGGCAAAAAAATCGGGAAAAAATCGGGAAAAATCGGGAAAAATCGGCAAAAAAATCGGGAAAAAATCGGGAAAAAATCAGGAAAATCGGCAAAAAAAAATCGGAAAAAATCGGAAAAAAATCGGGAAAAATCGGAAAAAAAAATTGAAAAAAAATCGGAAAAAATCGGAAAAAATCGGAAAAAAATCGGGAAAAATCGGCAAAAAAATTGGCAAAAAAATCGGGAAAAAATCGGGAAAAATCGGGAAAAATCGGCAAAAAAATCGGGAAAAAATCGGGAAAAAATCAGGAAAATCGGCAAAAAAAATCGGAAAAAATCGGGAAAAATCGGAAAAAAAATCGGAAAAAATCGGAAAAAATCGTGAAAAATCGGAAAAAAAATCGGAAAAAATCGGAAAAAATCGGAAAAAAAATCGGAAAAAAAATCGGGAAAAATCGGAAAAAAAATTGGAAAAAAAATCGGAAAAAATCGGGAAAAATCGGGAAAAATCGGAAAAAAAATCGGAAAAAAAAATCGGAAAAAAATCGGAAAAAAAATCGGAAAAAATCGGAAAAAATCGGAAAAAAAATCGGGAAAAATCGGAAAATAAAATTGAAAAAAAATCGGAAAAAATCGGAAAAAAAAATCGGAAAAATCTGAAAAAATCGGGAAAAATCGGCAAAAAAATCGGCAAAAAAATTCGGAAAAAATCGGAAAAAATCGGGAAAAATCGGAAAAAAAATCGGAAAAAATCGGAAAAAATCGGGAAAAATCGGAAAAAAAATCGGAAAAAATCGGAAAAAATCGGAAAAAAAATCGGAAAAAAAATCGGGAAAAATCGGAAAAAAAATTGGAAAAAAAATCGGAAAAAATCGGGAAAAATCGGGAAAAATCGGAAAAAAAATCGGAAAAAAAAATCGGAAAAAATCGGAAAAAAAATCGGAAAAAAAATCGGGAAAAATCGGGAAAAATCGGAAAAAAAATCGGAAAAAAAAATCGGAAAAAATCGGAAAAAAAATCGGAAAAAAAATCGGAAAAAATCGGAAAAAAAATCGGCAAAAAAATTCGGAAAAAATCGGAAAAAATCGGAAAAAAAATTGGAAAAAAAATCGGAAAAAATCGGGAAAAATCGGGAAAAATCGGAAAAAAAATCGGAAAAAAAAATCGGAAAAAATCGGAAAAAAAATCGGAAAAAAAATCGGAAAAAATCGGAAAAAATCGGAAAAAAAATCGGGAAAAATCGGAAAATAAAATTGAAAAAAAATCGGAAAAAATCGGAAAAAATCGGAAAAAAAAATCGGAAAAAATCTGAAAAAATGGGGAAAAATCGGAAAAAAAATCGGCAAAAAAATCGGAAAAAAAATCAGAAAAAAATCGGAAAAAATCTGAAAAAAAATTCGGAAAAAATCTGAAAAAATCTGAAAAAATCGGGAAAAATCGGCAAAAAAATCGGCAAAAAAATTCGGAAAAAATCGGAAAAAATCGGGAAAAATCGGAAAAAAAATCGGAAAAAAAATCGGAAAAAATCGGAAAAAATCGGAAAAAAATCGTGAAAAATCGGAAAAAAAATTGGCAAAAAAAACGGGAAAAAATCGGGAAAAATCGGAAATAATCGGCAAAAAAATCGGGAAAAAATCGGAAAAAATCGAAAAAATCGGGAAAAATCGGAAAAAAAATCGGAAAAAATCGGAAAAAATCGGGAAAAATCGGAAAAAAAATCGGAAAAAATCGGAAAAAATCGGAAAAAATCGGGAAAAATCGGAAAAAAAATCGGAAAAAAAAATCGGAAAAAATCGGAAAAAAAATCGGAAAAAAAATCGGGAAAAATCGGGAAAAATCGGAAAAAAAATCGGAAAAAAAATTGGAAAAAATCGGAAAAAAAATCGGAAAAAATCGGAAAATAAAATTGAAAAAAAATCGGAAAAAATCTGAAAAAATCGGAAAAAAAAATCGGAAAAATCTGAAAAAATCGGGAAAAATCGGCAAAAAAATCGGCAAAAAAATTCGGAAAAAATCGGAAAAAATCGGGAAAAATCGGAAAAAAAAATCGGAAAAAATCTGAAAAAATCGGGAAAAATCGGAAAAAATCGGAAAAAAAATCGGAAAAAAAAATCGGAAAAAATCGGAAAAAAAATCGGAAAAAATCGGAAAAAATCGGAAAAAAAATCGGGAAAAATCGGAAAATAAAATTGAAAAAAAATCGGAAAAAATCGGAAAAAATCGGAAAAAAAATCGGAAAAATCTGAAAAAATCGGGAAAAATCGGCAAAAAAATCGGCAAAAAAATTCGGAAAAAATCGGAAAAAAATCGGAAAAAAAAATCGGAAAAAATCGGAAAAAAAATCGGAAAAAAAATCGGAAAAAATCGGAAAAAATCGGAAAAAAAATCGGGAAAAATCGGAAAATAAAATTGAAAAAAAATCGGAAAAAATCGGAAAAAATCGGAAAAAAAAATCGGAAAAAATCTGAAAAAATCGGGAAAAATCGGAAAAAAAATCGGCAAAAAAATTCGGAAAAAATCGGAAAAAAAATTGGAAAAAAAATCGGAAAAAATCGGGAAAAATCGGGAAAAATCGGAAAAAAAATCGGAAAAAAAATTTGAAAAAAAATCGGAAAAAATCGGAAAAAATCGGAAAAAAATCGGGAAAAATCGGCAAAAAAATTGGCAAAAAAATCGGGAAAAAATCGGGAAAAATCGGGAAAAATCGGCAAAAAAATCGGGAAAAAATCGGGAAAAAATCAGGAAAATCGGCAAAAAAAAATCGGAAAAAATCGGAAAAAAATCGGGAAAAATCGGAAAAAAAAATTGAAAAAAAATCGGAAAAAATCGGAAAAAATCGGAAAAAAATCGGGAAAAATCGGCAAAAAAATTGGCAAAAAAATCGGGAAAAAATCGGGAAAAATCGGGAAAAATCGGCAAAAAAATCGGGAAAAAATCGGGAAAAAATCAGGAAAATCGGAAAAAAAATCGGAAAAAATCGGGAAAAATCGGCAAAAAAATCGGAAAAAAATCGGGAAAAAATCAGGAAAATCGGCAAAAAAAAATCGGAAAAAATCGGAAAAAAATCGGGAAAAATCGGAAAAAAAAATTGAAAAAAAATCGGAAAAAATCGGAAAAAATCGGAAAAAAATCGGGAAAAATCGGCAAAAAAATTGGCAAAAAAATCGGGAAAAAATCGGGAAAAATCGGGAAAAATCGGCAAAAAAATCGGAAAAAATCGGAAAAAATCGGGAAAAATCGGAAAAAAAATCGGAAAAAATCGGAAAAAATCGGAAAAAAAATCGGAAAAAAAATCGGGAAAAATCGGAAAAAAAATTGGAAAAAAAATCGGAAAAAATCGGGAAAAATCGGGAAAAATCGGAAAAAAAATCGGAAAAAAAAATCGGAAAAAATCGGAAAAAAAATCGGAAAAAAAATCGGGAAAAATCGGAAAAAAAAATCGGAAAAAATCGGAAAAAATCGGGAAAAATCGGAAAAAAAATCGGAAAAAATCGGAAAAAATCGGAAAAAAAATCGGAAAAAAAATCGGGAAAAATCGGAAAAAAAATTGGAAAAAAAATCGGAAAAAATCGGGAAAAATCGGGAAAAATCGGAAAAAAAATCGGAAAAAAAAATCGGAAAAAATCGGAAAAAAAATCGGAAAAAAAATCGGGAAAAATCGGGAAAAATCGGAAAAAAAATCGGAAAAAAAAATCGGAAAAAATCGGAAAAAAAATCGGAAAAAAAATCGGAAAAAATCGGAAAAAATCGGAAAAAAAATCGGGAAAAATCGGAAAATAAAATTGAAAAAAAATCGGAAAAAATCGGAAAAAATCGGAAAAAAAAATCGGAAAAAATCTGAAAAAATCGGGAAAAATCGGAAAAAAAATCGGCAAAAAAATTCGGAAAAAATCGGAAAAAAAATTGGAAAAAAAATCGGGAAAAATCGGGAAAAATCGGGAAAAATCGGAAAAAAAATCGGAAAAAAAATTTGAAAAAAAATCGGAAAAAATCGGAAAAAATCGGAAAAAAATCGGGAAAAATCGGCAAAAAAATTGGCAAAAAAATCGGGAAAAAATCGGGAAAAAATCAGGAAAATCGGCAAAAAAAATCTGGAAAAAATCGGGAAAAAATCAGGAAAATCGGCAAAAAAAATCTGAAAAAATCGGGAAAAATCGGAAAAAAAAATCGGAAAAAATCGGAAAAAATCGGGAAAAATCGGAAAAAAAATCGGAAAAAAAAATCGGAAAAAATCGGAAAAAAAATCGGAAAAAATCGGAAAAAATCGGAAAAAAAATCGGGAAAAATCGGAAAATAAAATTGAAAAAAAATCGGAAAAAATCGGAAAAAATCGGAAAAAAAATCGGAAAAATCTGAAAAAATCGGGAAAAATCGGCAAAAAAATCGGCAAAAAAATTCGGAAAAAATCGGAAAAAATCGGGAAAAATCGGAAAAAAAAATCGGAAAAAATCGGAAAAAATCGGGAAAAATCGGAAAAAAAATCGGAAAAAATCGGAAAAAATCGGAAAAAAAATCGGAAAAAAAATCGGGAAAAATCGGAAAAAAAATTGGAAAAAAAATCGGAAAAAATCGGGAAAAATCGGGAAAAATCGGAAAAAAAATCGGAAAAAAAAATCGGAAAAAATCGGAAAAAAAATCGGAAAAAAAATCGGGAAAAATCGGAAAAAAAATCGGAAAAAATCGGAAAAAATCGGAAAAAAAATCGGGAAAAATCGGAAAATAAAATTGAAAAAAAATCGGAAAAAATCGGAAAAAATCGGAAAAAAAAATCGGAAAAAATCTGAAAAAATCGGGAAAAATCGGAAAAAAAATCGGCAAAAAAATTCGGAAAAAATCGGAAAAAAAATTGGAAAAAAAATCGGAAAAAATCGGGAAAAATCGGGAAAAATCGGAAAAAAAATCGGAAAAAAAATTTGAAAAAAAATCGGAAAAAATCGGAAAAAATCGGGAAAAATCGGCAAAAAAATCGGGAAAAAATCGGGAAAAAATCAGGAAAATCGGCAAAAAAAATCGGAAAAAATCGGGAAAAATCGGAAAAAAAATCGGAAAAAATCGGAAAAAATCGGGAAAAATCGGAAAAAAAATCGGAAAAAATCGGAAAAAATCGGAAAAAAAATCGGAAAAAAAATCGGGAAAAATCGGAAAAAAAATTGGAAAAAAAATCGGAAAAAATCGGGAAAAATCGGGAAAAATCGGAAAAAAAATCGGAAAAAAAAATCGGAAAAAATCGGAAAAAAAATCGGAAAAAAAATCGGAAAAAATCGGAAAAAATCGGAAAAAAAATCGGGAAAAATCGGAAAATAAAATTGAAAAAAAATCGGAAAAAATCGGAAAAAAAAATCGGAAAAATCTGAAAAAATCGGGAAAAATCGGCAAAAAAATCGGCAAAAAAATTCGGAAAAAATCGGAAAAAATCGGGAAAAATCGGAAAAAAAATCGGAAAAAATCGGAAAAAATCGGGAAAAATCGGAAAAAAAATCGGAAAAAATCGGAAAAAATCGGAAAAAAAATCGGAAAAAAAATCGGGAAAAATCGGAAAAAAAATTGGAAAAAAAATCGGAAAAAATCGGGAAAAATCGGGAAAAATCGGAAAAAAAATCGGAAAAAAAAATCGGAAAAAATCGGAAAAAAAATCGGAAAAAAAATCGGGAAAAATCGGGAAAAATCGGAAAAAAAATCGGAAAAAAAAATCGGAAAAAATCGGAAAAAAAATCGGAAAAAAAATCGGAAAAAATCGGAAAAAATCGGAAAAAAAATCGGCAAAAAAATTCGGAAAAAATCGGAAAAAAAATTGGAAAAAAAATCGGAAAAAATCGGGAAAAATCGGGAAAAATCGGAAAAAAAATCGGAAAAAAAAATCGGAAAAAATCGGAAAAAAAATCGGAAAAAAAATCGGAAAAAATCGGAAAAAATCGGAAAAAAAATCGGGAAAAATCGGAAAATAAAATTGAAAAAAAATCGGAAAAAATCGGAAAAAATCGGAAAAAAAAATCTGAAAAAATCTGAAAAAATGGGGAAAAATCGGAAAAAAAATCGGGAAAAAAATCGGAAAAAAAATCAGAAAAAAATCGGAAAAAATCGGAAAAAAAATTCGGAAAAAATCTGAAAAAATCTGAAAAAATCGGGAAAAATCGGCAAAAAAATCGGCAAAAAAATTCGGAAAAAATCGGAAAAAATCGGGAAAAATCGGAAAAAAAATCGGAAAAAAAATCGGAAAAAATCGGAAAAAATCGGAAAAAAATCGTGAAAAATCGGAAAAAAAATTGGCAAAAAAAACGGGAAAAAATCGGGAAAAATCGGAAATAATCGGCAAAAAAATCGGGAAAAAATCGGAAAAAATCGAAAAAATCGGGAAAAATCGGAAAAAAAATCGGAAAAAATCGGAAAAAATCGGGAAAAATCGGAAAAAAAATCGGAAAAAATCGGAAAAAATCGGAAAAAATCGGGAAAAATCGGAAAAAAAATCGGAAAAAAAAATCGGAAAAAATCGGAAAAAAAATCGGAAAAAAAATCGGGAAAAATCGGGAAAAATCGGAAAAAAAATCGGAAAAAAAAATCGGAAAAAATCGGAAAAAATCGGAAAAAAAAATCGGAAAAATCTGAAAAAATCGGGAAAAATCGGCAAAAAAATCGGCAAAAAAATTCGGAAAAAATCGGAAAAAATCGGGAAAAATCGGAAAAAAAAATCGGAAAAAATCGGAAAAAATCGGGAAAAATCGGAAAAAAAATCGGAAAAAATCGGAAAAAATCGGAAAAAAAATCGGAAAAAAAATCGGGAAAAATCGGAAAAAAAATTGGAAAAAAAATCGGAAAAAATCGGGAAAAATCGGGAAAAATCGGAAAAAAAATCGGAAAAAAAAATCGGAAAAAATCGGAAAAAAAATCGGAAAAAAAATCGGGAAAAATCGGGAAAAATCGGAAAAAAAATCGGAAAAAAAAATCGGAAAAAATCGGAAAAAAAATCGGAAAAAATCGGAAAATAAAATTGAAAAAAAATCGGAAAAAATCGGAAAAAATCGGAAAAAAAAATCGGAAAAATCTGAAAAAATCGGGAAAAATCGGCAAAAAAATCGGCAAAAAAATTCGGAAAAAATCGGAAAAAATCGGGAAAAATCGGAAAAAAAAATCGGAAAAAATCGGAAAAAATCGGGAAAAATCGGAAAAAAAATCGGAAAAAATCGGAAAAAATCGGAAAAAAAATCGGAAAAAAAATCGGGAAAAATCGGAAAAAAAATTGGAAAAAAAATCGGAAAAAATCGGGAAAAATCGGGAAAAATCGGAAAAAAAATCGGAAAAAAAAATCGGAAAAAATCGGAAAAAAAATCGGAAAAAAAATCGGGAAAAATCGGGAAAAATCGGAAAAAAAATCGGAAAAAAAAATCGGAAAAAATCGGAAAAAAAATCGGAAAAAAAATCGGAAAAAATCGGAAAAAATCGGAAAAAAAATCGGGAAAAATCGGAAAATAAAATTGAAAAAAAATCGGAAAAAATCGGAAAAAATCGGAAAAAAAAATCGGAAAAAATCTGAAAAAATCGGGAAAAATCGGAAAAAAAATCGGAAAAAATCGGAAAAAATCGGAAAAAAAATCGGGAAAAATCGGAAAATAAAATTGAAAAAAAATCGGAAAAAATCGGAAAAAATCGGAAAAAAAATCGGAAAAATCTGAAAAAATCGGGAAAAATCGGCAAAAAAATCGGCAAAAAAATTCGGAAAAAATCGGAAAAAATCGGGAAAAATCGGAAAAAAAAATCGGAAAAAATCGGAAAAAATCGGAAAAAATCGGAAAAAAAATCGGGAAAAATCGGAAAATAAAATTGAAAAAAAATCGGAAAAAATCGGAAAAAATCGGAAAAAAAAATCGGAAAAAATCTGAAAAAATCGGGAAAAATCGGAAAAAAAATCGGCAAAAAAATTCGGAAAAAATCGGAAAAAAAAATGGAAAAAAAATCGGAAAAAATCGGGAAAAATCGGGAAAAATCGGAAAAAAAATCGGAAAAAAAATTTGAAAAAAAATCGGAAAAAATCGGAAAAAATCGGAAAAAAATCGGGAAAAATCGGCAAAAAAATTGGCAAAAAAATCGGGAAAAAATCGGGAAAAATCGGGAAAAATCGGCAAAAAAATCGGGAAAAAATCGGGAAAAAATCAGGAAAATCGGCAAAAAAAAATCGGAAAAAATCGGAAAAAAATCGGGAAAAATCGGAAAAAAAAATTGAAAAAAAATCGGAAAAAATCGGAAAAAATCGGAAAAAAATCGGGAAAAATCGGCAAAAAAATTGGCAAAAAAATCGGGAAAAAATCGGGAAAAATCGGGAAAAATCGGCAAAAAAATCGGGAAAAAATCGGGAAAAAATCAGGAAAATCGGCAAAAAAAATCGGAAAAAATCGGGAAAAATCGGAAAAAAAATCGGAAAAAATCGGAAAAAATCGGGAAAAATCGGAAAAAAAATCGGAAAAAATCGGAAAAAATCGGAAAAAAAATCGGAAAAAAAATCGGGAAAAATCGGAAAAAAAATTGGAAAAAAAATCGGAAAAAATCGGGAAAAATCGGGAAAAATCGGAAAAAAAATCGGAAAAAAAAATCGGAAAAAATCGGAAAAAAAATCGGAAAAAAAATCGGAAAAAATCGGAAAAAATCGGCAAAAAAAATCGGAAAAAATCGGGAAAAATCGGAAAAAAAATCGGAAAAAATCGGAAAAAATCGGAAAAAATCGGGAAAAATCGGAAATAAAATCGGAAAAAATCGGAAAAAATCGGAAAAAAAATCGGAAAAAAAATCGGGAAAAATCGGAAAAAAAATTGGAAAAAAAATCGGAAAAAATCGGGAAAAATCGGGAAAAATCGGAAAAAAAATCGGAAAAAAAAATCGGAAAAAATCGGAAAAAAAATCGGAAAAAAAATCGGGAAAAATCGGAAAAAAAAATCGGAAAAAATCGGAAAAAATCGGGAAAAATCGGAAAAAAAATCGGAAAAAATCGGAAAAAATCGGAAAAAAAATCGGAAAAAAAATCGGGAAAAATCGGAAAAAAAATTGGAAAAAAAATCGGAAAAAATCGGGAAAAATCGGGAAAAATCGGAAAAAAAATCGGAAAAAAAAATCGGAAAAAATCGGAAAAAAAATCGGAAAAAAAATCGGGAAAAATCGGAAAAAAAAATCGGAAAAAATCGGAAAAAATCGGGAAAAATCGGAAAAAAAATCGGAAAAAATCGGAAAAAATCGGAAAAAAAATCGGAAAAAAAATCGGGAAAAATCGGAAAAAAAATTGGAAAAAAAATCGGAAAAAATCGGGAAAAATCGGGAAAAATCGGAAAAAAAATCGGAAAAAAAAATCGGAAAAAATCGGAAAAAAAATCGGAAAAAAAATCGGGAAAAATCGGGAAAAATCGGAAAAAAAATCGGAAAAAAAAATCGGAAAAAATCGGAAAAAAAATCGGAAAAAATCGGAAAAAATCGGAAAAAAAATCGGGAAAAATCGGAAAATAAAATTGAAAAAAAATCGGGAAAAAATCAGGAAAATCGGCAAAAAAAATCTGAAAAAATCGGGAAAAATCGGAAAAAAAAATCGGAAAAAATCGGAAAAAATCGGGAAAAATCGGAAAAAAAATCGGAAAAAAAAATCGGAAAAAATCGGAAAAAAAATCGGAAAAAATCGGAAAAAATCGGAAAAAAAATCGGGAAAAATCGGAAAATAAAATTGAAAAAAAATCGGAAAAAATCGGAAAAAATCGGAAAAAAAATCGGAAAAATCTGAAAAAATCGGGAAAAATCGGAAAAAAAATTGGAAAAAAAATCGGAAAAAATCGGGAAAAATCGGGAAAAATCGGAAAAAAAATCGGAAAAAAAAATCGGAAAAAATCGGAAAAAAAATCGGAAAAAAAATCGGGAAAAATCGGAAAAAAAATCGGAAAAAATCGGAAAAAATCGGAAAAAAAATCGGGAAAAATCGGAAAATAAAATTGAAAAAAAATCGGAAAAAATCGGAAAAAATCGGAAAAAAAAATCGGAAAAAATCTGAAAAAATCGGGAAAAATCGGAAAAAAAATCGGCAAAAAAATTCGGAAAAAATCGGAAAAAAAATTGGAAAAAAAATCGGAAAAAATCGGGAAAAATCGGGAAAAATCGGAAAAAAAATCGGAAAAAAAATTTGAAAAAAAATCGGAAAAAATCGGAAAAAATCGGGAAAAATCGGCAAAAAAATCGGGAAAAAATCGGGAAAAAATCAGGAAAATCGGCAAAAAAAATCGGAAAAAATCGGGAAAAATCGGAAAAAAAATCGGAAAAAATCGGAAAAAATCGGGAAAAATCGGAAAAAAAATCGGAAAAAATCGGAAAAAATCGGAAAAAAAATCGGAAAAAAAATCGGGAAAAATCGGAAAAAAAATTGGAAAAAAAATCGGAAAAAATCGGGAAAAATCGGGAAAAATCGGAAAAAAAATCGGAAAAAAAAACCGGAAAAAAAAATCGGAAAAAATCGGAAAAAAAATCGGAAAAAAAATCGGAAAAAATCGGAAAAAATCGGAAAAAAAATCGGGAAAAATCGGAAAATAAAATTGAAAAAAAATCGGAAAAAATCGGAAAAAATCGGAAAAAAAAATCGGAAAAAATCTGAAAAAATCGGGAAAAATCGGAAAAAAAATCGGCAAAAAAATTCGGAAAAAATCGGAAAAAAAATTGGAAAAAAAATCGGGAAAAATCGGGAAAAATCGGGAAAAATCGGAAAAAAAATCGGAAAAAAAATTTGAAAAAAAATCGGAAAAAATCGGAAAAAATCGGAAAAAAATCGGGAAAAATCGGCAAAAAAATTGGCAAAAAAATCGGGAAAAAATCGGGAAAAAATCAGGAAAATCGGCAAAAAAAATCTGGAAAAAATCGGGAAAAAATCAGGAAAATCGGCAAAAAAAATCTGAAAAAATCGGGAAAAATCGGAAAAAAAAATCGGAAAAAATCGGAAAAAATCGGGAAAAATCGGAAAAAAAATCGGAAAAAAAAATCGGAAAAAATCGGAAAAAAAATCGGAAAAAATCGGAAAAAATCGGAAAAAAAATCGGGAAAAATCGGAAAATAAAATTGAAAAAAAATCGGAAAAAATCGGAAAAAATCGGAAAAAAAATCGGAAAAATCTGAAAAAATCGGGAAAAATCGGCAAAAAAATCGGCAAAAAAATTCGGAAAAAATCGGAAAAAATCGGGAAAAATCGGAAAAAAAAATCGGAAAAAATCGGAAAAAATCGGGAAAAATCGGAAAAAAAATCGGAAAAAATCGGAAAAAATCGGAAAAAAAATCGGAAAAAAAATCGGGAAAAATCGGAAAAAAAATTGGAAAAAAAATCGGAAAAAATCGGGAAAAATCGGGAAAAATCGGAAAAAAAATCGGAAAAAAAAATCGGAAAAAATCGGAAAAAAAATCGGAAAAAAAATCGGGAAAAATCGGAAAAAAAATCGGAAAAAATCGGAAAAAATCGGAAAAAAAATCGGGAAAAATCGGAAAATAAAATTGAAAAAAAATCGGAAAAAATCGGAAAAAATCGGAAAAAAAAATCGGAAAAAATCTGAAAAAATCGGGAAAAATCGGAAAAAAAATCGGCAAAAAAATTCGGAAAAAATCGGAAAAAAAATTGGAAAAAAAATCGGAAAAAATCGGGAAAAATCGGGAAAAATCGGAAAAAAAATCGGAAAAAAAATTTGAAAAAAAATCGGAAAAAATCGGAAAAAATCGGGAAAAATCGGCAAAAAAATCGGGAAAAAATCGGGAAAAAATCAGGAAAATCGGCAAAAAAAATCGGAAAAAATCGGGAAAAATCGGAAAAAAAATCGGAAAAAATCGGAAAAAATCGGGAAAAATCGGAAAAAAAATCGGAAAAAATCGGAAAAAATCGGAAAAAAAATCGGAAAAAAAATCGGGAAAAATCGGAAAAAAAATTGGAAAAAAAATCGGAAAAAATCGGGAAAAATCGGGAAAAATCGGAAAAAAAATCGGAAAAAAAAATCGGAAAAAATCGGAAAAAAAATCGGAAAAAAAATCGGAAAAAATCGGAAAAAATCGGAAAAAAAATCGGGAAAAATCGGAAAATAAAATTGAAAAAAAATCGGAAAAAATCGGAAAAAAAAATCGGAAAAATCTGAAAAAATCGGGAAAAATCGGCAAAAAAATCGGCAAAAAAATTCGGAAAAAATCGGAAAAAATCGGGAAAAATCGGAAAAAAAATCGGAAAAAATCGGAAAAAATCGGGAAAAATCGGAAAAAAAATCGGAAAAAATCGGAAAAAATCGGAAAAAAAATCGGAAAAAAAATCGGGAAAAATCGGAAAAAAAATTGGAAAAAAAATCGGAAAAAATCGGGAAAAATCGGGAAAAATCGGAAAAAAAATCGGAAAAAAAAATCGGAAAAAATCGGAAAAAAAATCGGAAAAAAAATCGGGAAAAATCGGGAAAAATCGGAAAAAAAATCGGAAAAAAAAATCGGAAAAAATCGGAAAAAAAATCGGAAAAAAAATCGGAAAAAATCGGAAAAAATCGGAAAAAAAATCGGCAAAAAAATTCGGAAAAAATCGGAAAAAAAATTGGAAAAAAAATCGGAAAAAATCGGGAAAAATCGGGAAAAATCGGAAAAAAAATCGGAAAAAAAAATCGGAAAAAATCGGAAAAAAAATCGGAAAAAAAATCGGAAAAAATCGGAAAAAATCGGAAAAAAAATCGGGAAAAATCGGAAAATAAAATTGAAAAAAAATCGGAAAAAATCGGAAAAAATCGGAAAAAAAAATCTGAAAAAATCTGAAAAAATGGGGAAAAATCGGAAAAAAAATCGGGAAAAAAATCGGAAAAAAAATCAGAAAAAAATCGGAAAAAATCGGAAAAAAAATTCGGAAAAAATCTGAAAAAATCTGAAAAAATCGGGAAAAATCGGCAAAAAAATCGGCAAAAAAATTCGGAAAAAATCGGAAAAAATCGGGAAAAATCGGAAAAAAAATCGGAAAAAAAATCGGAAAAAATCGGAAAAAATCGGAAAAAAATCGTGAAAAATCGGAAAAAAAATTGGCAAAAAAAACGGGAAAAAATCGGGAAAAATCGGAAATAATCGGCAAAAAAATCGGGAAAAAATCGGAAAAAATCGAAAAAATCGGGAAAAATCGGAAAAAAAATCGGAAAAAATCGGAAAAAATCGGGAAAAATCGGAAAAAAAATCGGAAAAAATCGGAAAAAATCGGAAAAAATCGGGAAAAATCGGAAAAAAAATCGGAAAAAAAAATCGGAAAAAATCGGAAAAAAAATCGGAAAAAAAATCGGGAAAAATCGGGAAAAATCGGAAAAAAAATCGGAAAAAAAAATCGGAAAAAATCGGAAAAAAAATCGGAAAAAATCGGAAAATAAAATTGAAAAAAAATCGGAAAAAATCGGAAAAAATCGGAAAAAAAAATCGGAAAAATCTGAAAAAATCGGGAAAAATCGGCAAAAAAATCGGCAAAAAAATTCGGAAAAAATCGGAAAAAATCGGGAAAAATCGGAAAAAAAAATCGGAAAAAATCGGAAAAAATCGGGAAAAATCGGAAAAAAAATCGGAAAAAATCGGAAAAAATCGGAAAAAAAATCGGAAAAAAAATCGGGAAAAATCGGAAAAAAAATTGGAAAAAAAATCGGAAAAAATCGGGAAAAATCGGGAAAAATCGGAAAAAAAATCGGAAAAAAAAATCGGAAAAAATCGGAAAAAAAATCGGAAAAAAAATCGGGAAAAATCGGGAAAAATCGGAAAAAAAATCGGAAAAAAAAATCGGAAAAAATCGGAAAAAAAATCGGAAAAAATCGGAAAATAAAATTGAAAAAAAATCGGAAAAAATCGGAAAAAATCGGAAAAAAAAATCGGAAAAATCTGAAAAAATCGGGAAAAATCGGCAAAAAAATCGGCAAAAAAATTCGGAAAAAATCGGAAAAAATCGGGAAAAATCGGAAAAAAAAATCGGAAAAAATCGGAAAAAATCGGGAAAAATCGGAAAAAAAATCGGAAAAAATCGGAAAAAATCGGAAAAAAAATCGGAAAAAAAATCGGGAAAAATCGGAAAAAAAATTGGAAAAAAAATCGGAAAAAATCGGGAAAAATCGGGAAAAATCGGAAAAAAAATCGGAAAAAAAAATCGGAAAAAATCGGAAAAAAAATCGGAAAAAAAATCGGGAAAAATCGGGAAAAATCGGAAAAAAAATCGGAAAAAAAAATCGGAAAAAATCGGAAAAAAAATCGGAAAAAAAATCGGAAAAAATCGGAAAAAATCGGAAAAAAAATCGGGAAAAATCGGAAAATAAAATTGAAAAAAAATCGGAAAAAATCGGAAAAAATCGGAAAAAAAAATCGGAAAAAATCTGAAAAAATCGGGAAAAATCGGAAAAAAAATCGGAAAAAATCGGAAAAAATCGGAAAAAAAATCGGGAAAAATCGGAAAATAAAATTGAAAAAAAATCGGAAAAAATCGGAAAAAATCGGAAAAAAAATCGGAAAAATCTGAAAAAATCGGGAAAAATCGGCAAAAAAATCGGCAAAAAAATTCGGAAAAAATCGGAAAAAATCGGGAAAAATCGGAAAAAAAAATCGGAAAAAATCGGAAAAAATCGGAAAAAATCGGAAAAAAAATCGGGAAAAATCGGAAAATAAAATTGAAAAAAAATCGGAAAAAATCGGAAAAAATCGGAAAAAAAAATCGGAAAAAATCTGAAAAAATCGGGAAAAATCGGAAAAAAAATCGGCAAAAAAATTCGGAAAAAATCGGAAAAAAAATTGGAAAAAAAATCGGAAAAAATCGGGAAAAATCGGGAAAAATCGGAAAAAAAATCGGAAAAAAAATTTGAAAAAAAATCGGAAAAAATCGGAAAAAATCGGAAAAAAATCGGGAAAAATCGGCAAAAAAATTGGCAAAAAAATCGGGAAAAAATCGGGAAAAATCGGGAAAAATCGGCAAAAAAATCGGGAAAAAATCGGGAAAAAATCAGGAAAATCGGCAAAAAAAAATCGGAAAAAATCGGAAAAAAATCGGGAAAAATCGGAAAAAAAAATTGAAAAAAAATCGGAAAAAATCGGAAAAAATCGGAAAAAAATCGGGAAAAATCGGCAAAAAAATTGGCAAAAAAATCGGGAAAAAATCGGGAAAAATCGGGAAAAATCGGCAAAAAAATCGGGAAAAAATCGGGAAAAAATCAGGAAAATCGGCAAAAAAAATCGGAAAAAATCGGGAAAAATCGGAAAAAAAATCGGAAAAAATCGGAAAAAATCGGGAAAAATCGGAAAAAAAATCGGAAAAAATCGGAAAAAATCGGAAAAAAAATCGGAAAAAAAATCGGGAAAAATCGGAAAAAAAATTGGAAAAAAAATCGGAAAAAATCGGGAAAAATCGGGAAAAATCGGAAAAAAAATCGGAAAAAAAAATCGGAAAAAATCGGAAAAAAAATCGGAAAAAAAATCGGAAAAAATCGGAAAAAATCGGCAAAAAAAATCGGAAAAAATCGGGAAAAATCGGAAAAAAAATCGGAAAAAATCGGAAAAAATCGGAAAAAATCGGGAAAAATCGGAAATAAAATCGGAAAAAATCGGAAAAAATCGGAAAAAAAATCGGAAAAAAAATCGGGAAAAATCGGAAAAAAAATTGGAAAAAAAATCGGAAAAAATCGGGAAAAATCGGGAAAAATCGGAAAAAAAATCGGAAAAAAAAATCGGAAAAAATCGGAAAAAAAATCGGAAAAAAAATCGGGAAAAATCGGAAAAAAAAATCGGAAAAAATCGGAAAAAATCGGGAAAAATCGGAAAAAAAATCGGAAAAAATCGGAAAAAATCGGAAAAAAAATCGGAAAAAAAATCGGGAAAAATCGGAAAAAAAATTGGAAAAAAAATCGGAAAAAATCGGGAAAAATCGGGAAAAATCGGAAAAAAAATCGGAAAAAAAAATCGGAAAAAATCGGAAAAAAAATCGGAAAAAAAATCGGGAAAAATCGGAAAAAAAAATCGGAAAAAATCGGAAAAAATCGGGAAAAATCGGAAAAAAAATCGGAAAAAATCGGAAAAAATCGGAAAAAAAATCGGAAAAAAAATCGGGAAAAATCGGAAAAAAAATTGGAAAAAAAATCGGAAAAAATCGGGAAAAATCGGGAAAAATCGGAAAAAAAATCGGAAAAAAAAATCGGAAAAAATCGGAAAAAAAATCGGAAAAAAAATCGGGAAAAATCGGGAAAAATCGGAAAAAAAATCGGAAAAAAAAATCGGAAAAAATCGGAAAAAAAATCGGAAAAAATCGGAAAAAATCGGAAAAAAAATCGGGAAAAATCGGAAAATAAAATTGAAAAAAAATCGGGAAAAAATCAGGAAAATCGGCAAAAAAAATCTGAAAAAATCGGGAAAAATCGGAAAAAAAAATCGGAAAAAATCGGAAAAAATCGGGAAAAATCGGAAAAAAAATCGGAAAAAAAAATCGGAAAAAATCGGAAAAAAAATCGGAAAAAATCGGAAAAAATCGGAAAAAAAATCGGGAAAAATCGGAAAATAAAATTGAAAAAAAATCGGAAAAAATCGGAAAAAATCGGAAAAAAAATCGGAAAAATCTGAAAAAATCGGGAAAAATCGGAAAAAAAATTGGAAAAAAAATCGGAAAAAATCGGGAAAAATCGGGAAAAATCGGAAAAAAAATCGGAAAAAAAAATCGGAAAAAATCGGAAAAAAAATCGGAAAAAAAATCGGGAAAAATCGGAAAAAAAATCGGAAAAAATCGGAAAAAATCGGAAAAAAAATCGGGAAAAATCGGAAAATAAAATTGAAAAAAAATCGGAAAAAATCGGAAAAAATCGGAAAAAAAAATCGGAAAAAATCTGAAAAAATCGGGAAAAATCGGAAAAAAAATCGGCAAAAAAATTCGGAAAAAATCGGAAAAAAAATTGGAAAAAAAATCGGAAAAAATCGGGAAAAATCGGGAAAAATCGGAAAAAAAATCGGAAAAAAAATTTGAAAAAAAATCGGAAAAAATCGGAAAAAATCGGGAAAAATCGGCAAAAAAATCGGGAAAAAATCGGGAAAAAATCAGGAAAATCGGCAAAAAAAATCGGAAAAAATCGGGAAAAATCGGAAAAAAAATCGGAAAAAATCGGAAAAAATCGGGAAAAATCGGAAAAAAAATCGGAAAAAATCGGAAAAAATCGGAAAAAAAATCGGAAAAAAAATCGGGAAAAATCGGAAAAAAAATTGGAAAAAAAATCGGAAAAAATCGGGAAAAATCGGGAAAAATCGGAAAAAAAATCGGAAAAAAAAATCGGAAAAAAAATCGGAAAAAAAATCGGAAAAAAAATCGGAAAAAATCGGAAAAAATCGGAAAAAAAATCGGGAAAAATCGGAAAATAAAATTGAAAAAAAATCGGAAAAAATCGGAAAAAAAAATCGGAAAAATCTGAAAAAATCGGGAAAAATCGGCAAAAAAATCGGCAAAAAAATTCGGAAAAAATCGGAAAAAATCGGGAAAAATCGGAAAAAAAATCGGAAAAAATCGGAAAAAATCGGGAAAAATCGGAAAAAAAATCGGAAAAAATCGGAAAAAATCGGAAAAAAAATCGGAAAAAAAATCGGGAAAAATCGGAAAAAAAATTGGAAAAAAAATCGGAAAAAATCGGGAAAAATCGGGAAAAATCGGAAAAAAAATCGGAAAAAAAAATCGGAAAAAATCGGAAAAAAAATCGGAAAAAAAATCGGGAAAAATCGGGAAAAATCGGAAAAAAAATCGGAAAAAAAAATCGGAAAAAATCGGAAAAAAAATCGGAAAAAATCGGAAAAAATCGGAAAAAAAATCGGAAAAAAAAATCGGAAAAAAAATCGGAAAAAAAATCGGAAAAAAAATCGGAAAAAATCGGAAAAAATCGGAAAAAAAATCGGGAAAAATCGGAAAATAAAATTGAAAAAAAATCGGAAAAAATCGGAAAAAAAAATCGGAAAAATCTGAAAAAATCGGGAAAAATCGGCAAAAAAATCGGCAAAAAAATTCGGAAAAAATCGGAAAAAATCGGGAAAAATCGGAAAAAAAATCGGAAAAAATCGGAAAAAATCGGGAAAAATCGGAAAAAAAATCGGAAAAAATCGGAAAAAATCGGAAAAAAAATCGGAAAAAAAATCGGGAAAAATCGGAAAAAAAATTGGAAAAAAAATCGGAAAAAATCGGGAAAAATCGGGAAAAATCGGAAAAAAAATCGGAAAAAAAAATCGGAAAAAATCGGAAAAAAAATCGGAAAAAAAATCGGGAAAAATCGGGAAAAATCGGAAAAAAAATCGGAAAAAAAAATCGGAAAAAATCGGAAAAAAAATCGGAAAAAATCGGAAAAAATCGGAAAAAAAATCGGCAAAAAAATTCGGAAAAAATCGGAAAAAAAATTGGAAAAAAAATCGGAAAAAATCGGGAAAAATCGGGAAAAATCGGAAAAAAAATCGGAAAAAAAAATCGGAAAAAATCGGAAAAAAAATCGGAAAAAAAATCGGAAAAAATCGGAAAAAATCGGAAAAAAAATCGGGAAAAATCGGAAAATAAAATTGAAAAAAAATCGGAAAAAATCGGAAAAAATCGGAAAAAAAAATCGGAAAAAATCTGAAAAAATGGGGAAAAATCGGAAAAAAAATCGGGAAAAAAATCGGAAAAAAAATCAGAAAAAAATCGGAAAAAATCGGAAAAAAAATTCGGAAAAAATCTGAAAAAATCTGAAAAAATCGGGAAAAATCGGCAAAAAAATCGGCAAAAAAATTCGGAAAAAATCGGAAAAAATCGGGAAAAATCGGAAAAAAAATCGGAAAAAAAATCGGAAAAAATCGGAAAAAATCGGAAAAAAATCGTGAAAAATCGGAAAAAAAATTGGCAAAAAAAACGGGAAAAAATCGGGAAAAATCGGAAATAATCGGCAAAAAAATCGGGAAAAAATCGGAAAAAATCGAAAAAATCGGTAAAAATCGGAAAAAAAATCGGAAAAAATCGGAAAAAATCGGGAAAAATCGGAAAAAAAATCGGAAAAAATCGGAAAAAATCGGAAAAAATCGGGAAAAATCGGAAAAAAAATCGGAAAAAAAAATCGGAAAAAATCGGAAAAAAAATCGGAAAAAAAATCGGGAAAAATCGGGAAAAATCGGAAAAAAAATCGGAAAAAAAAATCGGAAAAAATCGGAAAAAAAATCGGAAAAAATCGGAAAATAAAATTGAAAAAAAATCGGAAAAAATCGGAAAAAATCGGAAAAAAAAATCGGAAAAATCTGAAAAAATCGGGAAAAATCGGCAAAAAAATCGGCAAAAAAATTCGGAAAAAATCGGAAAAAATCGGGAAAAATCGGAAAAAAAAATCGGAAAAAATCGGAAAAAATCGGGAAAAATCGGAAAAAAAATCGGAAAAAATCGGAAAAAATCGGAAAAAAAATCGGAAAAAAAATCGGGAAAAATCGGAAAAAAAATTGGAAAAAAAATCGGAAAAAATCGGGAAAAATCGGGAAAAATCGGAAAAAAAATCGGAAAAAAAAATCGGAAAAAATCGGAAAAAAAATCGGAAAAAAAATCGGGAAAAATCGGGAAAAATCGGAAAAAAAATCGGAAAAAAAAATCGGAAAAAATCGGAAAAAAAATCGGAAAAAAAATCGGAAAAAATCGGAAAAAATCGGAAAAAAAATCGGGAAAAATCGGAAAATAAAATTGAAAAAAAATCGGAAAAAATCGGAAAAAATCGGAAAAAAAAATCGGAAAAAATCTGAAAAAATCGGGAAAAATCGGAAAAAAAATCGGCAAAAAAATTCGGAAAAAATCGGAAAAAAAATTGGAAAAAAAATCGGAAAAAATCGGGAAAAATCGGAAAAAAAATCGGAAAAAAAAATTGAAAAAAAATCGGAAAAAATCGGAAAAAATCGGAAAAAAATCGGGAAAAATCGGAAAAAATTGGCAAAAAAATCGGGAAAAAATCGGGAAAAAATCAGGAAAATCGGCAAAAAAAATCTGGAAAAAATCGGGAAAAAATCAGGAAAATCGGCAAAAAAAATCTGAAAAAATCGGGAAAAATCGGAAAAAAAAATCG
The DNA here is from genome assembly GCF_057628025.1 of Oncorhynchus mykiss. Classification (NCBI taxonomy): domain Eukaryota; kingdom Metazoa; phylum Chordata; class Actinopteri; order Salmoniformes; family Salmonidae; genus Oncorhynchus; species Oncorhynchus mykiss. The sequence goes on from NW_028322098.1 coordinate 415,375, forward strand.
GAAAAAATCGGAAAAAATCGGGAAAAATCGGAAAAAAAATCGGAAAAAAAAATCGGAAAAAATCGGAAAAAAAATCGGAAAAAATCGGAAAAAATCGGAAAAAAAATCGGGAAAAATCGGAAAATAAAATTGAAAAAAAATCGGAAAAAATCGGAAAAAATCGGAAAAAAAATCGGAAAAATCTGAAAAAATCGGGAAAAATCGGCAAAAAAATCGGCAAAAAAATTCGGAAAAAATCGGAAAAAATCGGGAAAAATCGGAAAAAAAAATCGGAAAAAATCGGAAAAAATCGGGAAAAATCGGAAAAAAAATCGGAAAAAATCGGAAAAAATCGGAAAAAAAATCGGAAAAAAAATCGGGAAAAATCGGAAAAAAAATTGGAAAAAAAATCGGAAAAAATCGGGAAAAATCGGGAAAAATCGGAAAAAAAATCGGAAAAAAAAATCGGAAAAAATCGGAAAAAAAATCGGAAAAAATCGGAAAAAAATCGGGAAAAATCGGCTAAAAAATTGGCAAAAAAATCGGGAAAAAATCGGGAAAAATCGGGAAAAATCGGCAAAAAAATCGGGAAAAAATCGGGAAAAAATCAGGAAAATCGGCAAAAAAAAATCGGAAAAAATCGGAAAAAAAATTCGGAAAAAATCGGAAAAAAAATTGGAAAAAAAATCGGAAAAAATCGGGAAAAATCGGGAAAAATCGGAAAAAAAATCGGAAAAAAAATTTGAAAAAAAATCGGAAAAAATCGGAAAAAATCGGAAAAAAATCGGGAAAAATCGGCAAAAAAATTGGCAAAAAAATCGGGAAAAAATCGGGAAAAAATCAGGAAAATCGGCAAAAAAAATCTGGAAAAAATCGGGAAAAAATCAGGAAAATCGGCAAAAAAAATCTGAAAAAATCGGGAAAAATCGGAAAAAAAAATCGGAAAAAATCGGAAAAAATCGGGAAAAATCGGAAAAAAAATCGGAAAAAATCGGAAAAAATCGGAAAAAAAATCGGAAAAAAAATCGGGAAAAATCGGAAAAAAAATTGGAAAAAAAATCGGAAAAAATCGGGAAAAATCGGGAAAAATCGGAAAAAAATTCGGAAAAAAAAATCGGAAAAAATCGGAAAAAAAATCGGAAAAAATCGGAAAAAATCGGAAAAAAAATCGGGAAAAATCGGAAAATAAAATTGAAAAAAAATCGGAAAAAATCGGAAAAAATCGGAAAAAAAATCGGAAAAATCTGAAAAAATCGGGAAAAATCGGCAAAAAAATCGGCAAAAAAATTCGGAAAAAATCGGAAAAAATCGGGAAAAATCGGAAAAAAAAATCGGAAAAAATCGGAAAAAATCGGGAAAAATCGGAAAAAAAATCGGAAAAAATCGGAAAAAATCGGAAAAAAAATCGGAAAAAAAATCGGGAAAAATCGGAAAAAAAATTGGAAAAAAAATCGGAAAAAATCGGGAAAAATCGGGAAAAATCGGAAAAAAAATCGGAAAAAAAAATCGAAAAAAATCGGAAAAAAAATCGGAAAAAAAATCGGGAAAAATCGGGAAAAATCGGAAAAAAAATCGGAAAAAAAAATCGGAAAAAATCGGAAAAAAAATCGGAAAAAAAATCGGAAAAAATCGGAAAAAATCGGAAAAAAAATCGGGAAAAATCGGAAAATAAAATTGAAAAAAAATCGGAAAAAATCGGAAAAAATCGGAAAAAAAAATCGGAAAAAATCTGAAAAAATCGGGAAAAATCGGAAAAAAAATCGGCAAAAAAATTCGGAAAAAATCGGAAAAAAAATTGGAAAAAAAATCGGAAAAAATCGGGAAAAATCGGGAAAAATCGGAAAAAAAATCGGAAAAAAAATTTGAAAAAAAATCGGAAAAAATCGGAAAAAATCGGAAAAAAATCGGGAAAAATCGGCAAAAAAATTGGCAAAAAAATCGGGAAAAAATCGGGAAAAAATCAGGAAAATCGGCAAAAAAAATCTGGAAAAAATCGGGAAAAAATCAGGAAAATCGGCAAAAAAAATCTGAAAAAATCGGGAAAAATCGGAAAAAAAAATCGGAAAAAATCGGAAAAAATCGGGAAAAATCGGGAAAAAAATCGGAAAAAATCGGAAAAAATCGGAAAAAAAATCGGAAAAAAAATCGGGAAAAATCGGAAAAAAAATTGGAAAAAAAATCGGAAAAAATCGGGAAAAATCGGGAAAAATCGGAAAAAAATTCGGAAAAAAAAATCGGAAAAAATCGGAAAAAAAATCGGAAAAAATCGGAAAAAATCGGAAAAAAAATCGGGAAAAATCGGAAAATAAAATTGAAAAAAAATCGGAAAAAATCGGGAAAAATCGGAAAAAAAATCGGAAAAAATCGGAAAAAATCGGAAAAAAAATCGGAAAAAAAATCGGGAAAAATCGGAAAAAAAATTGGAAAAAAAATCGGAAAAAATCGGGAAAAATCGGGAAGAATCGGAAAAAAAATCGGAAAAAAAAATCGGAAAAAATCGGAAAAAAAATCGGAAAAAAAAATCGGAAAAAATCGGGAAAAATCGGAAAATAAAATTGAAAAAAAATCGGAAAAAATCGGAAAAATCGGAAAAAAAAATCGGAAAAAATCTGAAAAAATCGGGAAAAATCGGAAAAAAAATCGGCAAAAAAATTCGGAAAAAATCGGAAAAAAAATTGGAAAAAAAATCGGAAAAAATCGGGAAAAATCGGGAAAAATCGGAAAAAAAATCGGAAAAAAATTTTGAAAAAAAATCGGAAAAAATCGGAAAAAATCGGAAAAAAATCGGGAAAAATCGGCAAAAAAATTGGCAAAAAAATCGGGAAAAAATCGGGAAAAAATCAGGAAAATCGGCAAAAAAAATCAGGAAAAAATCGGGAAAAAATCAGGAAAATCGGCAAAAAAAATCTGAAAAAATCGGGAAAAATCGGAAAAAAAAATCGGAAAAAATCGGAAAAAATCGGGAAAAATCGGAAAAAAAATCGGAAAAAATCGGAAAAAATCGGAAAAAAAATCGGAAAAAAAATCGGGAAAAATCGGAAAAAAAATTGGAAAAAAAATCGGAAAAAATCGGGAAAAATCGGGAAAAATCGGAAAAAAATTCGGAAAAAAAAATCGGAAAAAATCGGAAAAAAAATCGGAAAAAATCGGAAAAAATCGGAAAAAAAATCGGGAAAAATCGGAAAATAAAATTGAAAAAAAATCGGAAAAAATCGGAAAAAATCGGAAAAAAAATCGGAAAAATCTGAAAAAATCGGGAAAAATCGGCAAAAAAATCGGCAAAAAAATTCGGAAAAAATCGGAAAAAATCGGGAAAAATCGGAAAAAAAAATCGGAAAAAATCGGAAAAAATCGGGAAAAATCGGAAAAAAAATCGGAAAAAATCGGGAAAAATCGGGAAAACTCGGAAAAAAAATCGGAAAAAAAAATCGGAAAAAATCGGAAAAAAAATCGGAAAAAAAATCGGGAAAAATCGGGAAAAATCGGAAAAAAAATCGGAAAAAAAAATCGGAAAAAATCGGAAAAAAAATCGGAAAAAAAATCGGAAAAAATCGGAAAAAATCGGAAAAAAAATCGGGAAAAATCGGAAAATAAAATTGAAAAAAAATCGGAAAAAATCGGAAAAAATCGGAAAAAAAAATCGGAAAAAATCTGAAAAAATCGGGAAAAATCGGAAAAAAAATCGGCAAAAAAATTCGGAAAAAAATCGGAAAAAAAATTGGAAAAAAAATCGGAAAAAATCGGGAAAAATCGGGAAAAATCGGAAAAAAAATCGGAAAAAAAATTTGAAAAAAAATCGGAAAAAATCGGAAAAAATCGGAAAAAAATCGGGAAAAATCGGCAAAAAAATTGGCAAAAAAATCGGGAAAAAATCGGGAAAAAATCAGGAAAATCGGCAAAAAAAATCTGGAAAAAATCGGGAAAAAATCAGGAAAATCGGCAAAAAAAATCTGAAAAAATCGGGAAAAATCGGAAAAAAAAATCGGAAAAAATCGGAAAAAATCGGGAAAAATCGGGAAAAAAATCGGAAAAAATCGGAAAAAAAATCGGAAAAAAAATCGGAAAAAAAATCGGGAAAAATCGGAAAAAAAATTGGAAAAAAAATCGGAAAAAATCGGGAAAAATCGGGAAAAATCGGAAAAAAATTCGGAAAAAAAAATCGGAAAAAATCGGAAAAAAAATCGGAAAAAATCGGAAAAAATCGGAAAAAAAATCGGGAAAAATCGGAAAATAAAATTGAAAAAAAATCGGAAAAAATCGGAAAAAATCGGAAAAAAAAATCGGAAAAATCTGAAAAAATCGGGAAAAATCGGCAAAAAAATCGGCAAAAAAATTCGGAAAAAATCGGAAAAAATCGGGAAAAATCGGAAAAAAAAATCGGAAAAAATCGGAAAAAATCGGGAAAAATCGGAAAAAAAATCGGAAAAAATCGGAAAAAATCGGAAAAAAAATCGGAAAAAAAATCGGGAAAAATCGGAAAAAAAATTGGAAAAAAAATCGGAAAAAATCGGGAAAAATCGGGAAAAATCGGAAAAAAAATCGGAAAAAAAAATCGGAAAAAATCGGAAAAAAAATCGGAAAAAAAATCGGGAAAAATCGGGAAAAATCGGAAAAAAAATCGGAAAAAAAAATCGGAAAAAAAAATCGGAAAAAAAATCGGAAAAAAAATCGGAAAAAATCGGAAAAAATCGGAAAAAAAATCGGGAAAAATCGGAAAATAAAATTGAAAAAAAATCGGAAAAAATCGGAAAAAATCGGAAAAAAAAATCGGAAAAAATCTGAAAAAATCGGGAAAAATCGGAAAAAAAATCGGCAAAAAAATTCGGAAAAAATCGGAAAAAAAATTGGAAAAAAAATCGGAAAAAATCGGGAAAAATCGGGAAAAATCGGAAAAAAAATCGGAAAAAAAAATCGGAAAAAATCGGAAAAAAAATCGGAAAAAAAATCGGAAAAAATCGGAAAAAAAATCGGGAAAAATCGGAAAATAAAATTGAAAAAAAATCGGAAAAAATCGGAAAAAATCGGAAAAAAAAATCGGAAAAAATCTGAAAAAATGGGGAAAAATCGGAAAAAAAATCAGCAAAAAAATTCGGAAAAAATCGGGAAAAATCGGAAAAAAAATCGGAAAAAAAATCAGAAAAAAATCGGAAAAAATCGGAAAAAAAATTCGGAAAAAATCTGAAAAAATCTGAAAAAATCGGGAAAAATCGGCAAAAAAATCGGCAAAAAAATTCGGAAAAAATCGGAAAAAATCGGGAAAAATCGGAAAAAAAATCGGAAAAAAAATCGGAAAAAATCGGAAAAAATCGGAAAAAAATCGTGAAAAATCGGAAAAAAAATTGGCAAAAAAAACGGGAAAAAATCGGGAAAAATCGGAAATAATCGGCAAAAAAATCGGGAAAAAATCGGAAAAAATCGAAAAAATCGGGAAAAATCGGAAAAAAAATCGGAAAAAATCGGAAAAAATCGGGAAAAATCGGAAAAAAAATCGGAAAAAATCGGAAAAAATCGGAAAAAAAATCGGGAAAAATCGGCAAAAAAATCGGCAAAAAAATTCGGAAAAAATCGGAAAAAATCGGGAAAAATCGGAAAAAAAATCGGAAAAAAAATCGGAAAAAATCGGAAAAAAATCGTGAAAAATCGGAAAAAAAATTGGCAAAAAAAACAGGAAAAAATCGGGAAAAATCGGAAATAATCGGCAAAAAAATCGGGAAAAAATCGGAAAAAATCGAAAAAATCGGGAAAAATCGGAAAAAAAATCGGCAAAAAAATTCGGAAAAAATCGGAAAAAAAATTGGAAAAAAAATCGGAAAAAATCGGGAAAAATCGGGAAAAATCGGAAAAAAAATCGGAAAAAAAAATCGGAAAAAATCGGAAAAAAATCGGAAAAAAAATCGGAAAAAATCGGAAAAAATCGGAAAAAAAATCGGGAAAAATCGGAAAATAAAATTGAAAAAAAATCGGAAAAAATCGGAAAAAATCGGAAAAAAAAATCGGAAAAAATCTGAAAAAATCGGGAAAAATCGGAAAAAAAATCGGAAAAAAAAATCGGAAAAAATCGGAAAAATCGGGAAAAATCGGAAAAAAAATCGGAAAAAAAATCAGAAAAAAATCGGAAAAAATCGGAAAAAAATTCGGAAAAAATCTGAAAAAATCTGAAAAAATCGGGAAAAATCGGCAAAAAAATCGGCAAAAAAATTCGGAAAAAATCGGAAAAAATCGGGAAAAATCGGAAAAAAAATCGGAAAAAAAATCGGAAAAAATCGGAAAAAATCGGAAAAAAAAATCGGGAAAATCGGAAAAAAAATCGGCAAAAAAAATCGGAAAAAATCGGAAAAAATCGGGAAAAATCGGAAAAAAAAATCGGAAAAAAAATCAGAAAAAAATCGGAAAAAATCGGAAAAAAAATTCGGAAAAAATCTGAAAAAATCTGAAAAAATCGGGAAAAATCGGCAAAAAAATCGGCAAAAAAATTCGGAAAAAATCGGAAAAAATCGGGAAAAATCGGAAAAAAAATCGGAAAAAAAATCGGAAAAAATCGGAAAAAATCGGAAAAAAAATCGTGAAAAATCGGAAAAAAAATTGGCAAAAAAAACAGGAAAAAATCGGGAAAAATCGGAAATAATCGGCAAAAAAATCGGGAAAAAATCGGAAAAAATCGAAAAAATCGGGAAAAATCGGAAAAAAAATCTGAAAAAATCGGAAAAAATCGGGAAAAATCGGAAAAAAAATCGGAAAAAAAATCGGAAAAAATCGGAACAAATCGGAAAAAAAATCGGGAAAAATCGAAAAAAAAATTTGAAAAAACATCGGAAAAAATCGGAAAAAATCGGAAAAAAATCGGGAAAAATCGGAAAAAAAAATCGGAAAAAATCGGAAAAAATCGGAAAAAATCGGGAAAAATCGGAAAAAAAATCGGAAAAAATCGGAAAAAATCGGGAAAAATCGGAAAAAAATTCGGAAAAAAAAATCGGAAAAAATCGGAAAAAAAATCGGAAAAAAAATCGGAAAAAAAATCGGAAAAAATCGGAAAAAAAATCGGGAAAAATCGGAAAATAAAATTGAAAAAAAATCGGAAAAAATCGGAAAAAAAATTCGGAAAAAATCGGAAAAAATCTGAAAAAATCGGGAAAAATCGGCAAAAAAATCGGCAAAAAAAATCGGAAAAAATCGGAAAAAATCGTGAAAAATCGGAAAAAAAATCGGAAAAAAAATCGGAAAAAATCGGAAAAAATCGGAAAAAAATTGTGAAAAATCGGCAAAAAAATTGGCAAAAAAATCGGGAAAAAATCGGGAAAAATCGGAAATAATCGGCAAAAAAATCGGGAAAAAATCGGGAAAAAATCAGGAAAATCGGCAAAAAAAATCGGAAAAAATCGGGAAAATCGAAAAAAAAATTCGGAAAAAATCGGAAAAAATCGGGAAAAATCGGAAAAAATCGGAAAAAATCGGGAAAAATCGGAAAAAAAATCGGAAAAAAAATCGGAAAAAATCGGAAAAAATCGGAAAAAAAATCGGGAAAAATCGGAAAAAAATTTTGAAAAAAAATCGGAAAAAATCGGAAAAAAATCGGGAAAAATCGGAAAAAAATTTTGAAAAAAAATCGGAAAAAATCGGAAAAAATCGGAAAAAAATCGGGAAAAATCGGAAAAAATCGGGAAAAATCGGCAAAAAAATTGGCAAAAAAATCGGGAAAAAATCGGGAAAAATCGGAAATAATCGGCAAAAAAATCGGGAAAAAATCGGGAAAAAATCAGGAAAATCGGCAAAAAAAAATCGGAAAAAATCGGGAAAAATCGGAAAAAAAAATCGGAAAAAATCGGAAAAAATCGGAAAAAATCGGAAAAAATCGGAAAAAAAATCGGAAAAAAAATCGGGAAAAATCGGAAAAAAAAATTGAAAAAAAATCGGAAAAAATCGGAAAAAATCGGAAAAAAATCGGGAAAAATCGGCTAAAAAATTGGCAAAAAAATCGGGAAAAAATCGGGAAAAATCGGGAAAAATCGGCAAAAAAATCGGGAAAAAATCGGGAAAAAATCAGGAAAATCGGCAAAAAAAAATCGGAAAAAATCGGAAAAAAATCGGGAAAAATCGGAAAAAAAATTTGAAAAAAAATCGGAAAAAATCGGAAAAAATCGGAAAAAAATAGGGAAAAATCGGCAAAAAAATTGGCAAAAAAATCGGGAAAAAATCGGGAAAAATCGGGAAAAATCGGCAAAAAAATCGGGAAAAAATCGGGAAAAAATCAGGAAAATCGGCAAAAAAAATCGGAAAAAATCGGGAAAAATCGGAAAAAAAATCGGAAAAAATCGGAAAAAATCGGGAAAAATCGGAAAAAAAATCGGAAAAAATCGGAAAAAATCGGAAAAAAAATCGGAAAAAAAATCGGGAAAAATCGGAAAAAAAATTGGAAAAAAAATCGGAAAAAATCGAAAAAATCGGGAAAAATCGGAAAAAAATCGGCAAAAAAATCGGAAAAAATCGGAAAAAATCGGAAAAAAAAATCGGAAAAAATCGGAAAAAAAATCGGAAAAAAAATCGGAAAAAATCGGAAAAAATCGGAAAAAAATCGGGAAAAATCGGAAAAAAAATTTGAAAAAAAATCGGAAAAAATCGGAAAAAATCGGAAAAAAATAGGGAAAAATCGGCAAAAAAATTGGCAAAAAAATCGGGAAAAAATCGGGAAAAATCGGGAAAAATCGGCAAAAAAATCGGGAAAAAATCGGGAAAAAATCAGGAAAATCGGCAAAAAAAATCGGAAAAAATCGGGAAAAATCGGAAAAAAATCGGAAAAAATCGGAAAAAATCGGGAAAAATCGGAAAAAAAATCGGAAAAATCGGAAAAAATCGGAAAAAAAATCGGAAAAAAAATCGGGAAAAATCGGAAAAAAAATTGGAAAAAAAATCGGAAAAAATCGAAAAAATCGGGAAAAATCGGAAAAAAAATCGGCAAAAAAATCGGAAAAAATCGGAAAAAATCGGAAAAAAAAATCGGAAAAAATCGGAAAAAAAATCGGAAAAAAAATCGGAAAAAATCGGAAAAAATCGGAAAAAAAATCGGGAAAAATCGGAAAATAAAATTGAAAAAAAAATCGGAAAAAATCGGAAAAAATCGGAAAAAAAAATCGGAAAAAATCTGAAAAAATCGGGAAAAATCGGAAAAAAAATCGGCAAAAAAATCGGAAAAAATCGGAAAAAATCGGGAAAAATCGGAAAAAAAATCGGAAAAAAAATCAGAAAAAAATCGGAAAAAATCGGAAAAAAAATTCGGAAAAAATCTGAAAAAATCTGAAAAAATCGGGAAAAATCGGCAAAAAAATCGGCAAAAAAATTCGGAAAAAATCGGAAAAAATCGGGAAAAATCGGAAAAAAAATCGGAAAAAAAATCGGAAAAAATCGGAAAAAATCGGAAAAAAATCGTGAAAAATCGGAAAAAAAATTGGCAAAAAACAGGAAAAAATCGGGAAAAATCGGAAATAATCGGCAAAAAAATCGGGAAAAAATCGGAAAAAAAATCTGAAAAAATCGGAAAAAATCGGGAAAAATCGGAAAAAAAATCGGAAAAAAAATCGGAAAAAATCGGAAAAAATCGGAAAAAAAAATCGGGAAAAATCGAAAAAAAAATTTGAAAAAAAATCGGAAAAAATCGGAAAAAATCGGAAAAAAATCGGGAAAAATCGGAAAAAAAAATCGGAAAAAATCGGAAAAAATCGGAAAAAATCGGGAAAAATCGGAAAAAAAATCGGAAAAAAATCGGAAAAAATCGGGAAAAATCGGAAAAAAATTCGGAAAAAAAAATCGGAAAAAATCGGAAAAAAAATCGAAAAAAAAATCGGAAAAAAAATCGGAAAAAATCGAAAAAAAAATCGGGAAAAATCGGAAAATAAAATTGAAAAAAAATCGGAAAAAATCGGAAAAAAAATTCGGAAAAAATCGGAAAAAATCTGAAAAAATCGGGAAAAATCGGCAAAAAAATCGGCAAAAAAAATCGGAAAAAATCGGAAAAAATCGTGAAAAATCGGAAAAAAAATCGGAAAAAAAATCGGAAAAAATCGGAAAAAATCGGAAAAAAATCGTGAAAAATCGGCAAAAAAATTGGCAAAAAAATCGGGAAAAAATCGGGAAAAATTGGAAATAATCGGCAAAAAAATCGGGAAAAAATCGGGAAAAAATCAGGAAAATCGGCAAAAAAAATCGGAAAAAATCGGGAAAATCGAAAAAAAAATTCGGAAAAAATCGGAAAAAATCGGGAAAAATCGGAAAAAATCGGAAAAAATCGGGAAAAATCGGAAAAAAAATCGGAAAAAAAATCGGAAAAAATCGGAAAAAATCGGAAAAAAAATCGGGAAAAATCGGAAAAAAATTTTGAAAAAAAATCGGAAAAAATCGGAAAAAAATCGGGAAAAAATCGGAAAAAAATTTTGAAAAAAAATCGGAAAAAATCGGAAAAAATCGGAAAAAAATCGGGAAAAATCGGAAAAAATCGGGAAAAATCGGCAAAAAAATTGGCAAAAAAATCGGGAAAAAATCGGGAAAAATCGGAAATAATCGGCAAAAAAATCGGGAAAAAATCAGGAAAAAATCAGGAAAATCGGCAAAAAAAAATCGGAAAAAATCGGGAAAAATCGGAAAAAAAAATCGGAAAAAATCGGAAAAAATCGGAAAAAAATCGGGAAAAATCGGAAAAAAAATCGGAAAAAATCGGAAAAAATCGGAAAAAAAATCGGAAAAAAAATCGGGAAAAATCGGAAAAAAAATTGAAAAAAAATCGGAAAAAATCGGAAAAAATCGGAAAAAAATCGGGAAAAATCGGCTAAAAAATTGGCAAAAAAATCGGGAAAAAATCGGGAAAAATCGGGAAAAATCGGCAAAAAAATCGGGAAAAAATCGGGAAAAAATCAGGAAAATCGGCAAAAAAAAATCGGAAAAAATCGGAAAAAAATCGGGAAAAATCGGAAAAAAAATTTGAAAAAAAATCGGAAAAAATCGGAAAAAATCGGAAAAAAATCGGGAAAAATCGGCAAAAAAATTGGCAAAAAAATCGGGAAAAAATCGGGAAAAATCGGGAAAAATCGGCAAAAAAATCGGGAAAAAATCGGGAAAAAATCAGGAAAATCGGCAAAAAAAATCGGAAAAAATCGGGAAAAATCGGAAAAAAAATCGGAAAAAATCGGAAAAAATCGGGAAAAATCGGAAAAAAAATCGGAAAAAATCGGAAAAAATCGGAAAAAAAATCGGAAAAAAAATCGGGAAAAATCGGAAAAAAAATTGGAAAAAAAATCGGAAAAAATCGGGAAAAATCGGAAAAAATCGGAAAAAAAATCGGAAAAAAAATCGGAAAAAATCGGAAAAAATCGGAAAAAAAATCGGGAAAAATCGGAAAATAAAATTGAAAAAAAATCGGAAAAAATCGGAAAAAATCGGAAAAAAAAATCGGAAAAATCTGAAAAAATCGGGAAAAATCGGCAAAAAAATCGGCAAAAAAATTCGGAAAAAATCGGAAAAAATCGGGAAAAATCGGAAAAAAAAATCGGAAAAAATCGGAAAAAATCGGGAAAAATCGGAAAAAAAATTGGAAAAAAAATCGGAAAAAATCGGAAAAAATCGGAAAAAAAATCGGAAAAAAAATCGGGAAAAATCGGAAAAAAAATCGGAAAAAAAATCGGAAAAAATCGGAAAAAATCGGGAAAAATCGGAAAAAAAATCGGAAAAAATCGGAAAAAATCGGAAAAAAAATCGGAAAAAAAATCGGGAAAAATCGGAAAAAAAATTGGAAAAAAAATCGGAAAAAATCGGGAAAAATCGGGAAAAATCGGAAAAAAAATCGGAAAAAAAAATCGGAAAAAATCGGAAAAAAAATCGGAAAAAAAATCGGAAAAAATCGGAAAAAATCGGAAAAAAAATCGGGAAAAATCGGAAAATAAAATTGAAAAAAAATCGGAAAAAATCGGAAAAAATCGGAAAAAAAAAATCGGAAAAATCTGAAAAAATCGGGAAAAATCGGCAAAAAAATCGGCAAAAAAATTCGGAAAAAATCGGAAAAAATCGGGAAAAATCGGAAAAAAAATCGGAAAAAATCGGAAAAAATCGGGAAAAATCGGGAAAAATCGGAAAAAAAATCGGAAAAAAAAATCGGAAAAAATCGGAAAAAAATCGGAAAAAAAATCGGGAAAAATCGGGAAAAATCGGAAAAAAAATCGGAAAAAAAAATCGGAAAAAATCGGAAAAAAAATCGGAAAAAAATCGGAAAAATCGGAAAAAATCGGAAAAAAAATCGGGAAAAATCGGCAAAAAAATTGAAAAAAAATCGGGAAAAAATCGGGAAAAATCGGGAAAATCGGCAAAAAAATCGGGAAAAAATCGGGAAAAAATCAGGAAAATCGGCAAAAAAAATCGGAAAAAATCGGGAAAAATCGGAAAAAAAATCGGAAAAAATCGGAAAAAATCGGGAAAAATCGGAAAAAAAATCGGAAAAAATCGGAAAAAATCGGAAAAAAAATCGGAAAAAAAATCGGGAAAAATCGGAAAAAAAATTGGAAAAAAAATCGGAAAAAATCGGGAAAAATCGGGAAAAATCGGAAAAAAAATCGGAAAAAAAAAATCGGAAAAAATCGGAAAAAAAATCGGAAAAAAAATCGGAAAAAATCGGAAAAAATCGGAAAAAAAATCGGGAAAAATCGGAAAATAAAATTGAAAAAAAATCGGAAAAAATCGGAAAAAATCGGAAAAAAAAATCGGAAAAATCTGAAAAAATCGGGAAAAATCGGCAAAAAAATCGGCAAAAAAATTCGGAAAAAATCGGAAAAAATCGGGAAAAATCGGAAAAAAAAATCGGAAAAAATCGGAAAAAATCGGGAAAAATCGGAAAAAAATTCGGAAAAAATCGGAAAAAATCGGAAAAAAAATCGGAAAAAAAAATCGGGAAAAATCGGAAAAAGAATTGGAAAAAAAATCGGAAAAAATCGGGAAAAATCGGGAAAAATCGGAAAAAAAATCGGAAAAAAAAATCGGAAAAAATCGGAAAAAAAATCGGAAAAAAAATCGGAAAAAAATCGGGAAAAATCGGAAAAAAAATCGGAAAAAAAAATCGGAAAAAATCGGAAAAAAATCGGAAAAAAAATCGGAAAAAATCGGAAAAAAAAATCGGAAAAATCTGAAAAAATCGGCAAAAATCGGCAAAAAAATCGGCAAAAAAATTCGGAAAAAATCGGAAAAAAAATTGGAAAAAAAATCGGAAAAAATCGGGAAAAATCGGGAAAAATCGGAAAAAAAATCGGAAAAAAAAATCGGAAAAAATCGGAAAAAAAATCGGAAAAAAAATCGGAAAAAATCGGAAAAAATCGGAAAAAAAATCGGGAAAAATCGGAAAATAAAATTGAAAAAAAATCGGAAAAAATCGGAAAAAATCGGAAAAAAAAATCGGAAAAAATCTGAAAAAATGGGGAAAAATCGGAAAAAAAATCGGAAAAAAAATTCGGAAAAAATCGGGAAAAATCGGAAAAAAAATCGGAAAAAAAATCAGAAAAAAATCGGAAAAAATCGGAAAAAAAATTCGGAAAAAATCTGAAAAAATCTGAAAAAATCGGGAAAAATCGGCAAAAAAATCGGCAAAAAAATTCGGAAAAAATCGGAAAAAATCGGGAAAAATTGGAAAAAAAATCGGAAAAAAAATCGGAAAAAATCGGAAAAAATCGGAAAAAAATCGTGAAAAATCGGAAAAAAAATTGGCAAAAAAAACGGGAAAAAAATCGGGAAAAATCGGAAATAATCGGCAAAAAAATCGGGAAAAAATCGGAAAAAATCGAAAAAATCGGGAAAAATCGGAAAAAAAATCGGAAAAAATCGGAAAAAATCGGGAAAAATCGGAAAAAAAATCGGAAAAAATTGGAAAAAATCGGAAAAAATCGGGAAAAATCGGGAAAAATCGGAAAAAAAATCGGAAAAAAAAATCGGAAAAAATCGGAAAAAAAATCGGAAAAAAAATCGGGAAAAATCGGGAAAAATCGGAAAAAAAATCGGAAAAAAAAATCGGAAAAAATCGGAAAAAAAATCGGAAAAAATCGGAAAATAAAATTGAAAAAAAATCGGAAAAAATCGGAAAAAAAAATCGGAAAAATCTGAAAAAATCGGGAAAAATCGGCAAAAAAATCGGCAAAAAAATTCGGAAAAAATCGGAAAAAATCGGGAAAAATCGGAAAAAAAAATCGGAAAAAATCGGAAAAAATCGGGAAAAATCGGAAAAAAAATCGGAAAAAATCGGAAAAAATCGGAAAAAAAATCGGAAAAAAAATCGGGAAAAATCGGAAAAAAAATTGGAAAAAAAATCGGAAAAAATCGGGAAAAATCGGGAAAAATCGGAAAAAAAAATCGGAAAAAAAAATCGGAAAAAATCGGAAAAAAAATCGGAAAAAAAATCGGGAAAAATCGGGAAAAATCGGAAAAAAAATCGGAAAAAAAAAATCGGAAAAAAATCGGAAAAAAAATCGGAAAAAAAATCGGAAAAAATCGGAAAAAATCGGAAAAAAAATCGGGAAAAATCGGAAAATAAAATTGAAAAAAAATCGGAAAAAATCGGAAAAAATCGGAAAAAAAAATCGGAAAAAATCTGAAAAAATCGGGAAAAATCGGAAAAAAAATCGGCAAAAAAATTCGGAAAAAATCGGAAAAAAAATTGGAAAAAAAATCGGAAAAAATCGGGAAAAATCGGGAAAAATCGGAAAAAAAATCGGAAAAAAAATTTGAAAAAAAATCGGAAAAAATCGGAAAAAATCGGAAAAAAATCGGGAAAAATCGGCAAAAAAATTGGCAAAAAAATCGGGAAAAAATCGGGAAAAATCGGGAAAAATCGGCAAAAAAATCGGGAAAAAATCGGGAAAAAATCAGGAAAATCGGCAAAAAAAATCTGAAAAAATCGGGAAAAATCGGAAAAAAAAATCGGAAAAAATCGGAAAAAATCGGGAAAAATCGGAAAAAAAATCGGAAAAAATCGGAAAAAATCGGAAAAAAAATCGGAAAAAAAATCGGGAAAAATCGGAAAAAAAATTGGAAAAAAAATCGGAAAAAATCGGGAAAAATCGGGAAAAATCGGAAAAAAATTCGGAAAAAAAAATCGGAAAAAATCGGAAAAAAAATCGGAAAAAAAATCGGAAAAAATCGGAAAAAATCGGAAAAAAAATCGGGAAAAATCGGAAAATAAAATTGAAAAAAAATCGGAAAAAATCGGAAAAAAAATCGGAAAAAATCGGAAAATAAAATTGAAAAAAAATCGGAAAAAATCGGAAAAAATCGGAAAAAAAAATCGGAAAAAATCGGAAAAAAAATCGGAAAAAAAATCGGAAAAAATCGGAAAAAATCGGAAAAAAAATCGGGAAAAATCGGAAAATAAAATTGAAAAAAAATCGGAAAAAATCGGAAAAAATCGGAAAAAAAAATCGGAAAAAATCTGAAAAAATCGGGAAAAATCGGAAAAAAAATCGGCAAAAAAAATCGGAAAAAATCGGAAAAAATCGGGAAAAATCGGAAAAAAAATCGGAAAAAAAATCAGAAAAAAATCGGAAAAAATCGGAAAAAAAATTCGGAAAAAATCTGAAAAAATCTGAAAAAATCGGGAAAAATCGGCAAAAAAATCGGCAAAAAAATTCGGAAAAAATCGGAAAAAATCGGGAAAAATCGGAAAAAAAATCGGAAAAAAAATCGGAAAAAATCGGAAAAAATCGGAAAAAAATCGTGAAAAATCGGAAAAAAAATTGGCAAAAAAAACAGGAAAAAATCGGGAAAAATCGGAAATAATCGGCAAAAAAATCGGGAAAAAATCGGAAAAAATCGAAAAAATCGGGAAAAATCGGAAAAAAAATCTGAAAAAATCGGAAAAAATCGGGAAAAATCGGAAAAAAAATCGGAAAAAAAATCGGAAAAAATCGGAAAAAATCGGAAAAAAAATCGGGAAAAATCGAAAAAAAAATTTGAAAAAAAATCGGAAAAAATCGGAAAAAATCGGAAAAAAATCGGGAAAAATCGGAAAAAAAAATCGGAAAAAATCGGAAAAAATCGGAAAAAATCGGGAAAAATCGGAAAAAAAATCGGAAAAAATCGGAAAAAATCGGGAAAAATCGGAAAAAAATTCGGAAAAAAAAATCGGAAAAAATCGGAAAAAAAATCGGAAAAAAAATCGGAAAAAAAATCGGAAAAAATCGGAAAAAAAATCGGGAAAAATCGGAAAATAAAATTGAAAAAAAATCGGAAAAAATCGGAAAAAAAATTCGGAAAAAATCGGAAAAAATCTGAAAAAATCGGGAAAAATCGGCAAAAAAATCGGCAAAAAAAATCGGAAAAAATCGGAAAAAATCGTGAAAAATCGGAAAAAAAATCGGAAAAAAAATCGGAAAAAATCGGAAAAAATCGGAAAAAAATCGTGAAAAATCGGCAAAAAAATTGGCAAAAAAATCGGGAAAAAATCGGGAAAAATCGGAAATAATCGGCAAAAAAATCGGGAAAAAATCGGGAAAAAATCAGGAAAATCGGCAAAAAAAATCGGAAAAAATCGGGAAAATCGAAAAAAAAATTCGGAAAAAATCGGAAAAAATCGGGAAAAATCGGAAAAAATCGGAAAAAATCGGGAAAAATCGGAAAAAAAATCGGAAAAAAATCGGAAAAAATCGGAAAAAATCGGAAAAAAAATCGGGAAAAATCGGAAAAAAATTTTGAAAAAAAATCGGAAAAAATCGGAAAAAAATCGGGAAAAATCGGAAAAAAATTTTGAAAAAAAATCGGAAAAAATCGGAAAAAATCGGAAAAAAATCGGGAAAAATCGGAAAAAATCGGGAAAAATCGGCAAAAAAATTGGCAAAAAAATCGGGAAAAAATCGGGAAAAATCGGAAATAATCGGCAAAAAAATCGGGAAAAAATCGGGAAAAAATCATGAAAATCGGCAAAAAAAAATCGGAAAAAATCGGGAAAAATCGGAAAAAAAAATCGGAAAAAATCGGAAAAAATCGGAAAAAATCGGGAAAAATCGGAAAAAAAATCGGAAAAAATCGGAAAAAATCGGAAAAAAAATCGGAAAAAAAATCGGGAAAAATCGGAAAAAAAAATTGAAAAAAAATCGGAAAAAATCGGAAAAAATCGGAAAAAAATCGGGAAAAATCGGCTAAAAAATTGGCAAAAAAATCGGGAAAAAATCGGGAAAAATCGGGAAAAATCGGCAAAAAAATCGGGAAAAAATCGGGAAAAAATCAGGAAAATCGGCAAAAAAAAATCGGAAAAAATCGGAAAAAAATCGGGAAAAATCGGAAAAAAAATTTGAAAAAAAATCGGAAAAAATCGGAAAAAATCGGAAAAAAATCGGGAAAAATCGGCAAAAAAATTGGCAAAAAAATCGGGAAAAAATCGGGAAAAATCGGGAAAAATCGGCAAAAAAATCGGGAAAAAATCGGGAAAAAATCAGGAAAATCGGCAAAAAAAATCGGAAAAAATCGGGAAAAATCGGAAAAAAAATCGGAAAAAATCGGAAAAAATCGGGAAAAATCGGAAAAAAAATCGGAAAAAATCGGAAAAAATCGGAAAAAAAATCGGAAAAAAAATCGGGAAAAATCGGAAAAAAAATTGGAAAAAAAATCGGAAAAAATCGGGAAAAATCGGAAAAAATCGGAAAAAAAATCGGAAAAAAAAATCGGAAAAAATCGGAAAAAATCGGAAAAAAAATCGGGAAAAATCGGAAAATAAAATTGAAAAAAAATCGGAAAAAATCGGAAAAAATCGGAAAAAAAAATCGGAAAAATCTGAAAAAATCGGGAAAAATCGGCAAAAAAATCGGCAAAAAAATTCGGAAAAAATCGGAAAAAATCGGGAAAAATCGGAAAAAAAAATCGGAAAAAATCGGAAAAAATCGGGAAAAATCGGAAAAAAAATCGGAAAAAATCGGAAAAAATCGGAAAAAAAATCGGAAAAAAAAATCGGGAAAAATCGGAAAAAAAATTGGAAAAAAAATCGGAAAAAATCGGAAAAAATCGGAAAAAAAATCGGAAAAAAAAATCGGGAAAAATCGGAAAAAAAATTGGAAAAAAAATCGGAAAAAATCGGGAAAAATCGGGAAAAATCGGAAAAAAAATCGGAAAAAAAAATCGGAAAAAATCGGAAAAAAAATCGGAAAAAAAATCGGGAAAAATCGGGAAAAATCGGAAAAAAAATCGGAAAAAAAATCGGAAAAAATCGGAAAAAAAATCGGAAAAAAAATCGGAAAAAATCGGAAAAAATCGGAAAAAAAATCGGGAAAAATCGGCAAAAAAATTGAAAAAAAATCGGGAAAAAATCGGGAAAAATCGGGAAAAATCGGCAAAAAAATCGGGAAAAAATCGGGAAAAAATCAGGAAAATCGGCAAAAAAAAATCGGAAAAAATCGGGAAAAATCGGAAAAAAAATCGGAAAAAATCGGAAAAAATCGGGAAAAATCGGAAAAAAAATCGGAAAAAATCGGAAAAAATCGGAAAAAAAATCGGAAAAAAAATCGGGAAAAATCGGAAAAAAAATTGGAAAAAAAATCGGAAAAAATCGGGAAAAATCGGGAAAAATCGGAAAAAAAATCGGAAAAAAAAATCGGAAAAAATCGGAAAAAAAATCGGAAAAAAAATCGGAAAAAATCGGAAAAAATCGGAAAAAAAATCGGGAAAAATCGGAAAATAAAATTTAAAAAAAATCGGAAAAAATCGGAAAAAATCGGAAAAAAAAATCGGAAAAATCTGAAAAAATCGGGAAAAATCGGCAAAAAAATCGGCAAAAAAATTCGGAAAAAATCGGAAAAAATCGGGAAAAATCGGAAAAAAAAATCGGAAAAAATCGGAAAAAATCTGGAAAAATCGGAAAAAAATCGGAAAAAATCGGAAAAAATCGGAAAAAAAAATCGGAAAAAAAAATCGGGAAAAATCGGAAAAAAAATTGGAAAAAAAATCGGAAAAAATCGGGAAAAATCGGGAAAAATCGGAAAAAAAATCGGAAAAAAAAATCGGAAAAAATCGGAAAAAAAATCGGAAAAAAAATCGGAAAAAAAATCGGGAAAAATCGGAAAAAAAATCGGAAAAAAAAATCGGAAAAAATCGGAAAAAAAATCGGAAAAAAAATCGGAAAAAATCGGAAAAAAAAATCGGAAAAATCGGAAAAAATCGGGAAAAATCGGCAAAAAAATCGGCAAAAAAATTCGGAAAAAATCGGAAAAAAAATTGGAAAAAAAATCGGAAAAAATCGGGAAAAATCGGGAAAAATCGGAAAAAAAATCGGAAAAAAAAATCGGAAAAAATCGGAAAAAAAATCGGAAAAAAAATCGGAAAAAATCGGAAAAAATCGGAAAAAAAATCGGGAAAAATCGGAAAATAAAATTGAAAAAAAATCGGAAAAAATCGGAAAAAATCGGAAAAAAAAATCGGAAAAAATCTGAAAAAATGGGGAAAAATCGGAAAAAAAATCGGAAAAAAAATTCGGAAAAAATCGGGAAAAATCGGAAAAAAAATCGGAAAAAAAATCAGAAAAAAATCGGAAAAAATCGGAAAAAAAATTCGGAAAAAATCTGAAAAAATCTGAAAAAATCGGGAAAAATCGGCAAAAAAATCGGCAAAAAAATTCGGAAAAAATCGGAAAAAATCGGGAAAAATTGGAAAAAAAATCGGAAAAAAAATCGGAAAAAATCGGAAAAAATCGGAAAAAAATCGTGAAAAATTGGAAAAAAAATTGGCAAAAAAAACGGGAAAAAAATCGGGAAAAATCGGAAATAATCGGCAAAAAAATCGGGAAAAAATCGGAAAAAATCGAAAAAATCGGGAAAAATCGGAAAAAAAATCGGAAAAAATCGGAAAAAATCGGGAAAAATCGGAAAAAAAATCGGAAAAAATTGGAAAAAATCGGAAAAAATCGGGAAAAATCGGGAAAAATCGGAAAAAAATCGGAAAAAAAAATCGGAAAAAATCGGAAAAAAAATCGGAAAAAAAATCGGGAAAAATCGGGAAAAATCGGAAAAAAAATCGGAAAAAAAAAATCGGAAAAAATCGGAAAAAAAATCGGAAAAAATCGGAAAATAAAATTGAAAAAAAATCGGAAAAAATCGGAAAAAAAAATCGGAAAAATCTGAAAAAATCGGGAAAAATCGGCAAAAAAATCGGCAAAAAAATTCGGAAAAAATCGGAAAAAATCGGGAAAAATCGGAAAAAAAAATCGGAAAAAATCGGAAAAAATCGGGAAAAATCGGAAAAAAAATCGGAAAAAATCGGAAAAAATCGGAAAAAAAATCGGAAAAAAAATCGGGAAAAATCGGAAAAAAAATTGGAAAAAAAATCGGAAAAAATCGGGAAAAATCGGGAAAAATCGGAAAAAAAAATCGGAAAAAAAAATCGGAAAAAATCGGAAAAAAAATCGGAAAAAAAATCGGGAAAAATCGGGAAAAATCGGAAAAAAAATCGGAAAAAAAAAATCGGAAAAAAATCGGAAAAAAAATCGGAAAAAAAATCGGAAAAAATCGGAAAAAATCGGAAAAAAAATCGGGAAAAATCGGAAAATAAAATTGAAAAAAAATCGGAAAAAATCGGAAAAAATCGGAAAAAAAAATCGGAAAAAATCTGAAAAAATCGGGAAAAATCGGAAAAAAAATCGGCAAAAAAATTCGGAAAAAATCGGAAAAAAAATTGGAAAAAAAATCGGAAAAAATCGGGAAAAATCGGGAAAAATCGGAAAAAAAATCGGAAAAAAAATTTGAAAAAAAATCGGAAAAAATCGGAAAAAATCGGAAAAAAATCGGGAAAAATCGGCAAAAAAATTGGCAAAAAAATCGGGAAAAAATCGGGAAAAATCGGGAAAAATCGGCAAAAAAATCGGAAAAAATCGGGAAAAAATCAGGAAAATCGGCAAAAAAAATCTGAAAAAATCGGGAAAAATCGGAAAAAAAAATCGGAAAAAATCGGAAAAAATCGGGAAAAATCGGAAAAAAAATCGGAAAAAATCGGAAAAAATCGGAAAAAAAATCGGAAAAAAAATCGGGAAAAATCGGAAAAAAAATTGGAAAAAAAATCGGAAAAAATCGGGAAAAATCGGGAAAAATCGGAAAAAAATTCGGAAAAAAAAATCGGAAAAAATCGGAAAAAAAATCGGAAAAAAAATCGGAAAAAATCGGAAAAAATCGGAAAAAAAATCGGGAAAAATCGGAAAATAAAATTGAAAAAAAATCGGAAAAAATCGGAAAAAAAATCGGAAAAAATCGGAAAATAAAATTGAAAAAAAATCGGAAAAAATCGGAAAAAATCGGAAAAAAAAATCGGAAAAATCTGAAAAAATCGGGAAAAATCGGCAAAAAAATCGGCAAAAAAATTCGGAAAAAATCGGAAAAAATCGGGAAAAATCGGAAAAAAAAATCGGAAAAAATCGGAAAAAATCGGGAAAAATCGGAAAAAAAATCGGAAAAAATCGGAAAAAATCGGAAAAAAAATCGGAAAAAAAATCGGGAAAAATCGGAAAAAAAATTGGAAAAAAAATCGGAAAAAATCGGGAAAAATCGGGAAAAATCGGAAAAAAAATCGGAAAAAAAATCGGAAAAAATCGGAAAAAAAATCGGAAAAAAAATCGGGAAAAATCGGGAAAAATCGGAAAAAAAATCGGAAAAAAAAATCGGAAAAAATCGGAAAAAAAATCGGAAAAAAAATCGGAAAAAATCGGAAAAAATCGGAAAAAAAATCGGGAAAAATCGGAAAATAAAATTGAAAAAAAATCGGAAAAAATCGGAAAAAATCGGAAAAAAAAATCGGAAAAAATCTGAAAAAATCGGGAAAAATCGGAAAAAAAATCGGCAAAAAAATTCGGAAAAAATCGGAAAAAAAATTGGAAAAAAAATCGGAAAAAATCGGGAAAAATCGGGAAAAATCGGAAAAAAAATCGGAAAAAAAATTTGAAAAAAAATCGGAAAAAATCGGAAAAAATCGGAAAAAAATCGGGAAAAATCGGCAAAAAAATTGGCAAAAAAATCGGGAAAAAATCGGGAAAAATCGGGAAAAATCGGCAAAAAAATCGGGAAAAAATCGGGAAAAAATCAGGAAAATCGGCAAAAAAAATCTGAAAAAATCGGGAAAAATCGGAAAAAAAAATCGGAAAAAATCGGAAAAAATCGGGAAAAATCGGAAAAAAAATCGGAAAAAATCGGAAAAAATCGGAAAAAAAATCGGAAAAAAAATCGGGAAAAATCGGAAAAAAAATTGGAAAAAAAATCGGAAAAAATCGGGAAAAATCGGGAAAAATCGGAAAAAAATTCGGAAAAAAAAATCGGAAAAAATCGGAAAAAAAATCGGAAAAAAAATCGGAAAAAATCGGAAAAAATCGGAAAAAAAATCGGGAAAAATCGGAAAATAAAATTGAAAAAAAATCGGAAAAAATCGGAAAAAATCGGAAAAAAAAATCGGAAAAATCGGAAAAAATCGGAAAAAAAATCGGAAAAAAAATCGGGAAAAATCGGGAAAAATCGGAAAAAAAATCGGAAAAAAAAATCGGAAAAAATCGGAAAAAAAATCGGAAAAAAAATCGGAAAAAATCGGGAAAAATCGGAAAAAAAATCGGAAAAAATCGGAAAAAATCGGAAAAAAAATTGGAAAAAAAATCGGAAAAAATCGGGAAAAATCGGGAAAAATCGGAAAAAAAATCGGAAAAAAAAATCGGAAAAAATCGGAAAAAATCGGGAAAAATCGGAAAAAAATCGGAAAAAAATCGGGAAAAATCGGCAAAAAAATCGGGAAAAAATCGGAAAAAATCGGAAAAAATCGGAAAAAAAATCGGAAAAAATCGGAAAAAATCGGAAAAAAAATCGGAGGAAAAATCGGAAAAAAAATCGGGAAAAATCGGGAAAAATCGGAAAAAAAATCGGAAAAAAAAATCGGAAAAAATCGGAAAAAAAATCGGAAAAAATCGGAAAATAAAATTGAAAAAAAATCGGAAAAAATCGGAAAAAATCGGAAAAAAAAATCGGAAAAATCTGAAAAAATCGGGAAAAATCGGCAAAAAAATCGGCAAAAAAATTCGGAAAAAATCGGAAAAAATCGGGAAAAATCGGAAAAAAAAATCGGAAAAAATCGGAAAAAATCGGGAAAAATCGGAAAAAAAATCGGAAAAAATCGGAAAAAATCGGAAAAAAAATCGGAAAAAAAATCGGGAAAAATCGGAAAAAAAATTGGAAAAAAAATCGGAAAAAATCGGGAAAAATCGGGAAAAATCGGAAAAAAAATCGGAAAAAAAATCGGGAAAAATCGGAAAAAAAATCGGAAAAAAAATCGGAAAAAAAAATCGGAAAAAATCGGAAAAAAAATCGGAAAAAAAATCGGAAAAAATCGGAAAAAATCGGAAAAAAAATCGGGAAAAATCGGAAAATAAAATTGAAAAAAAATCGGAAAAAATCGGAAAAAATCGGAAAAAAAAATCGGAAAAAATCTGAAAAAATCGGGAAAAATCGGAAAAAAAATCGGCAAAAAAATTCGGAAAAAATCGGAAAAAAAATTGGAAAAAAAATCGGAAAAAATCGGGAAAAATCGGAAAAAAAATCGGAAAAAAAAATCGGAAAAAATCGGAAAAAAAATCGGAAAAAAAATCGGAAAAAATCGGAAAAAATCGGAAAAAAAATCGGGAAAAATCGGAAAATAAAATTGAAAAAAAATCGGAAAAAATCGGAAAAAATCGGAAAAAAAAATCGGAAAAAATCTGAAAAAATGGGGAAAAATCGGAAAAAAAATCGGCAAAAAAATTCGGAAAAAATCGGGAAAAATCGGAAAAAAAATCGGAAAAAAAATCAGAAAAAAATCGGAAAAAATCGGAAAAAAAATTCGGAAAAAATCTGAAAAAATCAGAAAAAATCGGGAAAAATCGGCAAAAAAATCGGCAAAAAAATTCGGAAAAAATCGGAAAAAATCGGGAAAAATCGGAAAAAAAATCGGAAAAAAAATCGGAAAAAATCGGAAAAAATCGGAAAAAAATCGTGAAAAATCGGAAAAAAAATTGGCAAAAAAATCGGGAAAAAATCGGAAAAAATCGGAAAAAATCGGAAAAAATCGGGAAAAATCGGAAAAAAAATCGGAAAAAAAATCGGGAAAAATCGGAAAAAAAATTGGAAAAAAAATCGGAAAAAATCTGAAAAAATCGGGAAAAATCGGCAAAAAAATCGGCAAAAAAATTCGGAAAAAATCGGAAAAAATCGGGAAAAATCGGAAAAAAAATCGGAAAAAAAATCGGAAAAAAAATCGGAAAAAATCGGAAAAAATCGGAAAAAAAATCGGGAAAAATCGGAAAATAAAATTGAAAAAAAATCGGAAAAAATCGGAAAAAATCGGAAAAAAAAATCTGAAAAAATCTGAAAAAATCGGGAAAAATCGGAAAAAAAATCGGCAAAAAAATTCGGAAAAAATCGGAAAAAAAATTGGAAAAAAAATCGGAAAAAATCGGGAAAAATCGGGAAAAATCGGAAAAAAAATCGGCAAAAAAATTCGGAAAAAATCGGAAAAAATCGGGAAAAATCGGAAAAAAAATCGGAAAAAAAATCAGAAAAAAATCGGAAAAAATCGGAAAAAAAATTCGGAAAAAATCTGAAAAAATCTGAAAAAATCGGCAAAAAAATCGGCAAAAAAATTCGGAAAAAATCGGAAAAAATCGGGAAAAATCGGAAAAAAAATCGGAAAAAAAATCGGAAAAAATCGGAAAAAATCGGAAAAAAATCGTGAAAAATCGGAAAAAAAATTGGCAAAAAAAACGGGAAAAAATCGGGAAAAATCGGAAATAATCGGCAAAAAAATCGGGAAAAAATCGGAAAAAATCGAAAAAATCGGGAAAAATCGGAAAAAAAATCGGAAAAAATCGGAAAAAATCGGGAAAAATCGGAAAAAAAATCGGAAAAAATCGGAAAAAATCGGAAAAAAAATCGGAAAAAAAATCGGGAAAAATCGGAAAAAAAATTGGAAAAAAAATCGGAAAAAATCGGGAAAAATCGGGAAAAATCGGAAAAAAAATCGGAAAAAAAAATCGGAAAAAATCGGAAAAAAAATCGGAAAAAAAATCGGGAAAAATCGGGAAAAATCGGAAAAAAAATCGGAAAAAAAAATCGGAAAAAATCGGAAAAAAAATCGGAAAAAAAATCGGAAAAAATCGGAAAAAATCGGAAAAAAAATCGGGAAAAATCGGAAAATAAAATTGAAAAAAAATCGGAAAAAATCGGAAAAAATCGGAAAAAAAAATCGGAAAAAATCTGAAAAAATCGGGAAAAATCGGAAAAAAAATCGGAAAAAAAATTCGGAAAAAATCGGAAAAAAAATTGGAAAAAAAATCGGAAAAAATCGGGAAAAATCGGGAAAAATCGGAAAAAAAATCGGAAAAAAAAATCGGAAAAAATCTGAAAAAAAATCGGAAAAAAAATCGGAAAAAATCGGAAAAAATCGGAAAAAAAATCGGGAAAAATCGGAAAATAAAATTGAAAAAAAATCGGAAAAAATCGGAAAAAATCGGAAAAAATCTGAAAAAATCGGGAAAAATCGGAAAAAAAATCGGAAAAAAATTCGGAAAAAATCGGAAAAAATCGGGAAAAATCGGAAAAAAAATCGGAAAAAAAATCAGAAAAAAATCTGAAAAAATCGGAAAAAAAATTCGGAAAAAATCTGAAAAAATCTGAAAAAATCGGGAAAAATCGGCAAAAAAATCGGCAAAAAAATTCGGAAAAAATCGGAAAAAATCGGGAAAAATCGGAAAAAAAATCGGAAAAAAAATCGGAAAAAAAATCGGAAAAAATCGGAAAAAATCGGAAAAAAAATCGGGAAAAATCGGAAAATAAAATTGAAAAAAAATCGGAAAAAATCGGAAAAAATCGGAAAAAAAAATCTGAAAAAATCTGAAAAAATCGGGAAAAATCGGAAAAAAAATCGGCAAAAAAATTCGGAAAAAATCGGAAAAAAAATTGGAAAAAAAATCGGAAAAAATCGGGAAAAATCGGGAAAAATCGGAAAAAAAATCGGCAAAAAAATTCGGAAAAAATCGGAAAAAATCGGGAAAAATCGGAAAAAAAATCGGAAAAAAAATCAGAAAAAAATCGGAAAAAATCGGAAAAAAAATTCGGAAAAAATCTGAAAAAATCTGAAAAAATCGGCAAAAAAATCGGCAAAAAAATTCGGAAAAAATCGGAAAAAATTGGGAAAAATCGGAAAAAAAATCGGAAAAAAAATCGGAAAAAATCGGAAAAAATCGGAAAAAAATCGTGAAAAATCGGAAAAAAAATTGGCAAAAAAAACGGGAAAAAATCGGGAAAAATCGGAAATAATCGGCAAAAAAATCGGGAAAAAATCGGAAAAAATCGAAAAAATCGGGAAAAATCGGAAAAAAAATCGGAAAAAATCGGAAAAAATCGGGAAAAATCGGAAAAAAAATCGGAAAAAATCGGAAAAAATCGGAAAAAAAATCGGAAAAAAAATCGGGAAAAATCGGAAAAAAAATCGGAAAAAATCGGAAAAAATCGGAAAAAAAATCGGAAAAAAAATCGGGAAAAATCGGAAAAAAATTCGGAAAAAAAATTCGGAAAAAATCGGAAAAAAAATCGGAAAAAAAATCGGAAAAAATCGGAAAAAATCGGAAAAAAAATCGGGAAAAATCGGAAAATAAAATTGAAAAAAAATCTGAAAAAATCGGAAAAAATCGGAAAAAAAAATCGGAAAAAATCTGAAAAAATCGGGAAAAATCGGAAAAAAAATCGGCAAAAAAATTCGGAAAAAATCGGAAAAAAAATTGGAAAAAAAATCGGAAAAAATCGGGAAAAATCGGGAAAAATCGGAAAAAAAATCGGAAAAAAAAATCGGAAAAAATCGGAAAAAAAATCGGAAAAAAAATCGGAAAAAATCGGAAAAAATCGGAAAAAAATCGGGAAAAATCGGAAAATAAAATTGAAAAAAAATCGGAAAAAATCGGAAAAAATCGGAAAAAAAATTGGAAAAAAAATCGGAAAAAATCGGGAAAAATCGGGAAAAATCGGAAAAAAAATCGGAAAAAATCGGAAAAAAAATCGGAAAAAAAATCGGAAAAAAAATCGGGAAAAATCGGGAAAAATCGGAAAAAAAATCGGAAAAAAAAATCGGAAAAAATCGGAAAAAAAATCGGAAAAAATCGGAAAATAAAATTGAAAAAAAATCGGAAAAAATCGGAAAAAATCGGAAAAAAAAATCGGAAAAATCTGAAAAAATCGGGAAAAATCGGCAAAAAAATCGGCAAAAAAATTCGGAAAAAATCGGAAAAAATCGGGAAAAATCGGAAAAAAAAATCGGAAAAAATCGGAAAAAATCGGAAAAAATCGGGAAAAATCGGGAAAAATCGGAAAAAATCGGAAAAAATCGGAAAAAAAATCGGGAAAAATCGGAAAATAAAATTGAAAAAAAATCGGAAAAAATCTGAAAAAATCGGGAAAAATCGGAAAAAAAATCGGAAAAAAAATTCGGAAAAAATCGGAAAAAAAATTGGAAAAAAAATCGGAAAAAATCGGGAAAAATCGGGAAAAATCGGAAAAAAAATCGGAAAAAAAAATCGGAAAAAATCTGAAAAAAAATCGGAAAAAAAATCGGAAAAAATCGGAAAAAATCGGAAAAAAAATCGGGAAAAATCGGAAAATAAAATTGAAAAAAAATCGGAAAAAATCGGAAAAAATCGGAAAAAATCTGAAAAAATCGGGAAAAATCGGAAAAAAAATCGGCAAAAAAATTCGGAAAAAATCGGAAAAAATCGGGAAAAATCGGAAAAAAAATCGGAAAAAAAATCAGAAAAAAATCGGAAAAAATCGGAAAAAAAATTCGGAAAAAATCTGAAAAAATCAGAAAAAATCGGGAAAAATCGGCAAAAAAATCGGCAAAAAAATTCGGAAAAAATCGGAAAAAATCGGGAAAAATCGGAAAAAAAATCGGAAAAAAAATCGGAAAAAATCGGAAAAAATCGGAAAAAAATCGTGAAAAATCGGAAAAAAAATTGGCAAAAAAAACGGGAAAAAATCGGGAAAAATCGGAAATAATCGGCAAAAAAATCGGGAAAAAATCGGAAAAAATCGAAAAAATCGGGAAAAATCGGAAAAAAAATCGGAAAAAATCGGAAAAAATCGGGAAAAATCGGAAAAAAAATCGGAAAAAATCGGAAAAAATCGGAAAAAAAATCGGAAAAAAAATCGGGAAAAATCGGAAAAAAAATTGGAAAAAAAATCGGAAAAAATCGGGAAAAATCGGGAAAAATCGGAAAAAAAATCGGAAAAAAAAATCGGAAAAAATCGGAAAAAAAATCGGAAAAAAATCGGGAAAAATCGGGAAAAATCGGAAAAAAAATCGGAAAAAAAAATCGGAAAAAATCGGAAAAAAAATCGGAAAAAAAATCGGAAAAAATCGGAAAAAATCGGAAAAAAAATCGGGAAAAATCGGAAAATAAAATTGAAAAAAAATCGGAAAAAATCGGAAAAAATCGGAAAAAAAAATCGGAAAAAATCTGAAAAAATCGGGAAAAATCGGAAAAAAAATCGGAAAAAAAATTCGGAAAAAATCGGAAAAAAAATTGGAAAAAAAATCGGAAAAAATCGGGAAAAATCGGGAAAAATCGGAAAAAAAATCGGAAAAAAAAATCGGAAAAAATCTGAAAAAAAATCGGAAAAAAAATCGGAAAAAATCGGAAAAAATCGGAAAAAAAATCGGGAAAAATCGGAAAATAAAATTGAAAAAAAATCGGAAAAAATCGGAAAAAATCTGAAAAAATCTGAAAAAATCGGGAAAAATCGGAAAAAAAATCGGCAAAAAAATTCGGAAAAAATCGGAAAAAATCGGGAAAAATCGGAAAAAAAATCGGAAAAAAAATCAGAAAAAAATCTGAAAAAATCGGAAAAAAAATTCGGAAAAAATCTGAAAAAATCGGAAAAAATCGGAAAAAATCGGAAAAAATCGGAAAAAAAATCGGGAAAAATCGGAAAAAAAATTTAAAAAAAAATCGGAAAAAAATCGGAAAAAATCGGAAAAAATCGGAAAAAAAATCGGGAAAAATCGGAAAAAAAATTGGAAAAAAAAATCGGAAAAAATCGGAAAAAATCGGAAAAAAAATCGCAAAAAATCGGAAAAAATCGGAAAAAAATCGGGAAAAATCGGAAAAAAATTGGGAAAAAATCGGAAAAAATCGGAAAAAATCGGGAAAAATCGGAAAAAAATCGGAAAAAAAATCGGAAAAAATCGGAAAAAATCGGAAAAAATCGGAAAAAATCGGAAAAAAATCGGAAAAAATCGGAAAAAATCGGGAAAAATCGGAAAAAAATCGGAAAAAAAATCGGAAAAAATCGGAAAAAATCGGGAAAAATCGGAAAAAAATCGGAAAAAAAATCGGAAAAAAAATCGGAAAAAATCGGAAAAAATCGGAAAAAATCGGAAAAAAATCGGAAAAAATCGGAAAAAATCGGGAAAAATCGAAAAAAAATCGGAAAAAAAATCGGAAAAAATCGGAAAAAATCGGAAAAAAAATCGGGAAAAATCGGAAAAAATAATTGAAAAAAAATCGGAAAAAAATCGGAAAAAATCGGAAAAAATCGGAAAAAAAATCGGGAAAAAAATCGGAAAAAATCGGAAAAAATCGGAAAAAATCGGAAAAAATCGGGAAAAATCGGAAAAAAATCGGCAAAAAAATCGGAAAAAATCGGGAAAAATCGGAAAAAAAATCGGAAAAAAAATCGGAAAAAATCGGAAAAAATCGGGAAAAATCGGAAAAAAAATCGGAAAAAAAATCGGAAAAAAAATCGGAAAAAATCGGAAAAAATCGGAAAAAAAATCGGGAAAAATCGGAAAAAAATCGGAAAAAAAAATCGGAAAAAATCGGAAAAAATCGGAAAAAAAATCGGGAAAAATCGGAAAAAAAAATTGAAAAAAAATCGGAAAAAAATCGGAAAAAATCGGAAAAAATCGGAAAAAAAATCGGGAAAAATCGGAAAAAATCGGAAAAAAAATCGGAAAAAATCGGAAAAAAATCTGGAAAAAATCGGAAAAAAAATCGGGAAAAATCGGAAAAAAAAATTGAAAAAAAATCGGTAAAAATCGGAAAAAATCGGGAAAAATCGGCAAAAAAATCGGGAAAAAATCGGGAAAAATCGGAAAAAAATCGGAAAAAAAATCGGAAAAAATCGGAAAAAATCGGAAAAAATCGGGAAAAATCGGAAAAAAATCGGCAAAAAAATCGGAAAAAATCGGGAAAAATCGGAAAAAAAATCGGAAAAAAAATCGGAAAAAATCGGAAAAAATCGGAAAAAAATCGGAAAAAAAATCGGAAAAAAAATCGGAAAAAAAATCGGAAAAAATCGGAAAAAATCGGAAAAAAAATCGGGAAAAATCGGAAAAAAATCGGAAAAAAAATCGGAAAAAATCGGAAAAAAATCGGAAAAAATCGGAAAAAATCGGGAAAAATCGAAAAAAAATCGGAAAAAAAATCGGAAAAAATCGGAAAAAATCGGAAAAAAAATCGGGAAAAATCGGAAAAAAAAATTGAAAAAAAATCGGAAAAAAATCGGAAAAAATCGGAAAAAATCGGAAAAAAAATCGGGAAAAAAATCGGAAAAAATCGGAAAAAATCGGAAAAAATCGGAAAAAATCGGGAAAAATCGGAAAAAAATCGGCAAAAAAATCGGAAAAAATCGGGAAAAATCGGAAAAAAAATCGGAAAAAAAATCGGAAAAAATCGGAAAAAATCGGGAAAAATCGGAAAAAAAATCGGAAAAAAAATCGGAAAAAAAATCGGAAAAAATCGGAAAAAATCGGAAAAAAAATCGGGAAAAATCGGAAAAAAATCGGAAAAAAAAATCGGAAAAAATCGGAAAAAATCGGAAAAAAAATCGGGAAAAATCGGAAAAAAAAATTGAAAAAAAATCGGAAAAAAATCGGAAAAAATCGGAAAAAATCGGAAAAAAAATCGGGAAAAATCGGAAAAAAAATTGGAAAAAAAAATCGGAAAACATCGGAAAAAATCGGAAAAAATCGGAAAAAATCGGGAAAAATCGGAAAAAAATCGGAAAAAAAATCGGAAAAAATCGGAAAAAATCGGGAAAAATCGGAAAAAAAAATCGGAAAAAAAATCGGAAAAAAAATCGGAAAAAATCGGAAAAAATCGGAAAAAAAATCGTGAAAAATCGGAAAAAAATCGGAAAAAAAATCGGAAAAAATCGGAAAAAAATCTGGAAAAAATCGGAAAAAAAATCGGGAAAAATCGGAAAAAAAAATTGAAAAAAAATCGGTAAAAATCGGAAAAAATCGGGAAAAATCGGCAAAAAAATCGGGAAAAAATCGGGAAAAATCGGAAAAAAATCGGAAAAAAAATCGGAAAAAATCGGAAAAAATCGGAAAAAATCGGGAAAAATCGGAAAAAAATCGGCAAAAAAATCGGAAAAAATCGGGAAAAATCGGAAAAAAAATCGGAAAAAAAATCGGAAAAAAAATCGGAAAAAAAATCGGGAAAAATCGGAAAAAAAATTTGAAAAAAATCGGAAAAAAATCGGAAAAAATCGGAAAAAATCGGAAAAAAAATCGGGAAAAATCGGAAAAAAAATTGGAAAAAAAAATCGGAAAAAATCGGAAAAAAAATCGGAAAAAATCGGAAAAAATCGGGAAAAATCGGAAAAAAATCGGAAAAAAAATCGGAAAAAAAAATCGGAAAAAAAATCGGAAAAAAAATCGGAAAAAATCGGAAAAAATCGGAAAAAAAATCGTGAAAAATCGGAAAAAAATCGGAAAAAAAATCGGAAAAAATCGGAAAAAAATCTGGAAAAAATCGGAAAAAAAATCGGGAAAAATCGGAAAAAAAAATTGAAAAAAAATCGGTAAAAATCGGAAAAAATCGGGAAAAATCGGCAAAAAAATCGGGAAAAAATCGGGAAAAATCGGAAAAAAATCGGAAAAAAAATCGGAAAAAATCGGAAAAAATCGGAAAAAATCGGGAAAAATCGGAAAAAAATCGGCAAAAAAATCGGAAAAAATCGGGAAAAATCGGAAAAAAAATCGGAAAAAAAATCGGAAAAAATCGGAAAAAATCGGAAAAAAATCGGAAAAAAAATCGGAAAAAAAATCGGAAAAAAAATCGGAAAAAATCGGAAAAAATCGGAAAAAAAATCGGGAAAAATCGGAAAAAAATCGGAAAAAAAATCGGAAAAAATCGGAAAAAATCGGAAAAAAATTTTGAAAAAAAATCGGAAAAAAATCGGAAAAAATCGGAAAAAATCGGAAAAGAAATCGGGAAAAATCGGAAAAAAAATTGGAAAAAAAAATCGGAAAAAATCGGAAAAAATCGGAAAAAAAATCTGAAAAAAATCTGGAAAAAATCGGAAAAAAAATCGGGAAAAATCGGAAAAAAAAATTGGAAAAAAATCGGAAAAAATCGGAAAAAATCGGAAAAAAATCGGCAAAAATCGGCAAAAAAATCGGGAAAAAATCGGGAAAAATCGGAAAAAAAATCGGAAAAAATCGGAAAAAATCGGAAAAAAAATCGGGAAAAATCGGAAAAAAATCGGAAAAAAAATCGGAAAAAAAATCGGGAAAAATCGGAAAAAAATTCGGAAAAAATCGGAAAAAATCGGAAAAAAAATCGGAGGAAAAAATCGGAAAAAATCGGGAAAAATCAGAAAAAATCGGGAAAAATCGGAAAAAAAATCTGAAAAAAATCTGGAAAAAATCGGAAAAAAAATCGGGAAAAATCGGAAAAAAAAATTGAAAAAAAATCGGAAAAAATCGGAAAAAATCGGAAAAAAATCGGGAAAAATCGGCAAAAAAATCGGGAAAAAATCGGGAAAAATCGGCAAAAAAATCGGAAAAAAAATCGGGAAAAATCGGAAAAAAAATTTGAAAAAAATCGGAAAAAAATCGGAAAAAATCGGAAAAAATCGGAAAAAAAATCGGGAAAAATCGGAAAAAAAATCGGGAAAAAAATCGGGAAAAAATCAGGAAAATCGGCAAAAAAAATCGGAAAAAATTGGAAAAAATCGGAAAAAATCGGAAAAAATCGGGAAAAATCGGAAAAAAATCGGCAAAAAAATCGGAAAAAATCGGGAAAAATCGGAAAAAAAATCGGCAAAAAAATCGGAAAAAATCGGAAAAAATCGGAAAAAATCGGGAAAAATCAGAAAAAATCGGGAAAAATCGGAAAAAAATTCGGATAAAAAAATCGGAAAAAATCGGAAAAAATCGGGAAAAATCGGAAAAAAATCGGAAAAAAAATCGGAAAAAATCGGAAATAATCGGAAAAAATCGGAAAAAATCGGAAAAAAAATCGGGAAAAATCGGAAAAAAAATTTGAAAAAAAATCGGAAAAAAATCGGAAAAAATCGGAAAAAATCGGAAAAAAAATCGGGAAAAATCGGAAAAAAAAATTGGAAAAAAAAATCGGAAAAAATCGGAAAAAATCGGAAAAAAAATCTGAAAAAAATCTGGAAAAAATCGGAAAAAAAATCGGGAAAAATCGGAAAAAAAATTTGAAAAAAAATCGGAAAAAATCGGAAAAAATCGGAAAAAAATCGGGAAAAATCGGCAAAAAAATCGGGAAAAAATCGGGAAAAATCGGAAAAAAAAATTGAAAAAAAATCGGAAAAAAATCGGAAAAAATCGGAAAAAATCGGAAAAAAAATCGGGAAAAATCGGAAAAAATCGGAAAAAAAATCGGAAAAAATCGGAAAAAAATCTGGAAAAAATCGGAAAAAAAATCGGGAAAAATCGGAAAAAAAAATTGAAAAAAAATCGGTAAAAATCGGAAAAAATCGGGAAAAATCGGCAAAAAAATCGGGAAAAAATCGGGAAAAATCGGAAAAAAATCGGAAAAAAAATCGGAAAAAATCGGAAAAAATCGGAAAAAATCGGGAAAAATCGGAAAAAAATCGGCAAAAAAATCGGAAAAAATCGGGAAAAATCGGAAAAAAAATCGGAAAAAAAATCGGAAAAAATCGGAAAAAATCGGAAAAAAATCGGAAAAAAAATCGGAAAAAAAATCGGAAAAAAAATCGGAAAAAATCGGAAAAAATCGGAAAAAAAATCGGGAAAAATCGGAAAAAAATCGGAAAAAAAATCGGAAAAAATCGGAAAAAAATCGGAAAAAATCGGAAAAAATCGGGAAAAATCGAAAAAAAATCGGAAAAAAAATCGGAAAAAATCGGAAAAAATCGGAAAAAAAATCGGGAAAAATCGGAAAAAAAAATTGAAAAAAAATCGGAAAAAAATCGGAAAAAATCGGAAAAAATCGGAAAAAAAATCGGGAAAAAAATCGGAAAAAATCGGAAAAAATCGGAAAAAATCGGAAAAAATCGGGAAAAATCGGAAAAAAATCGGCAAAAAAATCGGAAAAAATCGGGAAAAATCGGAAAAAAAATCGGAAAAAAAATCGGAAAAAATCGGAAAAAATCGGGAAAAATCGGAAAAAAAATCGGAAAAAAAATCGGAAAAAAAATCGGAAAAAATCGGAAAAAATCGGAAAAAAAATCGGGAAAAATCGGAAAAAAATCGGAAAAAAAAATCGGAAAAAATCGGAAAAAATCGGAAAAAAAATCGGGAAAAATCGGAAAAAAAAATTGAAAAAAAATCGGAAAAAAATCGGAAAAAATCGGAAAAAATCGGAAAAAAAATCGGGAAAAATCGGAAAAAAAATTGGAAAAAAAAATCGGAAAACATCGGAAAAAATCGGAAAAAATCGGAAAAAATCGGGAAAAATCGGAAAAAAATCGGAAAAAAAATCGGAAAAAATCGGAAAAAATCGGGAAAAATCGGAAAAAAAAATCGGAAAAAAAATCGGAAAAAAAATCGGAAAAAATCGGAAAAAATCGGAAAAAAAATCGTGAAAAATCGGAAAAAAATCGGAAAAAAAATCGGAAAAAATCGGAAAAAAATCTGGAAAAAATCGGAAAAAAAATCGGGAAAAATCGGAAAAAAAAATTGAAAAAAAATCGGTAAAAATCGGAAAAAATCGGGAAAAATCGGCAAAAAAATCGGGAAAAAATCGGGAAAAATCGGAAAAAAATCGGAAAAAAAATCGGAAAAAATCGGAAAAAATCGGAAAAAATCGGGAAAAATCGGAAAAAAATCGGCAAAAAAATCGGAAAAAATCGGGAAAAATCGGAAAAAAAATCGGAAAAAAAATCGGAAAAAAAATCGGAAAAAAAATCGGGAAAAATCGGAAAAAAAATTTGAAAAAAATCGGAAAAAAATCGGAAAAAATCGGAAAAAATCGGAAAAAAAATCGGGAAAAATCGGAAAAAAAATTGGAAAAAAAAATCGGAAAAAATCGGAAAAAAAATCGGAAAAAATCGGAAAAAATCGGGAAAAATCGGAAAAAAATCGGAAAAAAAATCGGAAAAAAAAATCGGAAAAAAAATCGGAAAAAAAATCGGAAAAAATCGGAAAAAATCGGAAAAAAAATCGTGAAAAATCGGAAAAAAATCGGAAAAAAAATCGGAAAAAATCGGAAAAAAATCTGGAAAAAATCGGAAAAAAAATCGGGAAAAATCGGAAAAAAAAATTGAAAAAAAATCGGTAAAAATCGGAAAAAATCGGGAAAAATCGGCAAAAAAATCGGGAAAAAATCGGGAAAAATCGGAAAAAAATCGGAAAAAAAATCGGAAAAAATCGGAAAAAATCGGAAAAAATCGGGAAAAATCGGAAAAAAATCGGCAAAAAAATCGGAAAAAATCGGGAAAAATCGGAAAAAAAATCGGAAAAAAAATCGGAAAAAATCGGAAAAAATCGGAAAAAAATCGGAAAAAAAATCGGAAAAAAAATCGGAAAAAAAATCGGAAAAAATCGGAAAAAATCGGAAAAAAAATCGGGAAAAATCGGAAAAAAATCGGAAAAAAAATCGGAAAAAATCGGAAAAAATCGGAAAAAAATTTTGAAAAAAAATCGGAAAAAAATCGGAAAAAATCGGAAAAAATCGGAAAAGAAATCGGGAAAAATCGGAAAAAAAATTGGAAAAAAAAATCGGAAAAAATCGGAAAAAATCGGAAAAAAAATCTGAAAAAAATCTGGAAAAAATCGGAAAAAAAATCGGGAAAAATCGGAAAAAAAAATTGGAAAAAAATCGGAAAAAATCGGAAAAAATCGGAAAAAAATCGGCAAAAATCGGCAAAAAAATCGGGAAAAAATCGGGAAAAATCGGAAAAAAAATCGGAAAAAATCGGAAAAAATCGGAAAAAAAATCGGGAAAAATCGGAAAAAAATCGGAAAAAAAATCGGAAAAAAAATCGGGAAAAATCGGAAAAAAATTCGGAAAAAATCGGAAAAAATCGGAAAAAAAATCGGAGGAAAAAATCGGAAAAAATCGGGAAAAATCAGAAAAAATCGGGAAAAATCGGAAAAAAAATCTGAAAAAAATCTGGAAAAAATCGGAAAAAAAATCGGGAAAAATCGGAAAAAAAAATTGAAAAAAAATCGGAAAAAATCGGAAAAAATCGGAAAAAAATCGGGAAAAATCGGCAAAAAAATCGGGAAAAAATCGGGAAAAATCGGCAAAAAAATCGGAAAAAAAATCGGGAAAAATCGGAAAAAAAATTTGAAAAAAATCGGAAAAAAATCGGAAAAAATCGGAAAAAATCGGAAAAAAAATCGGGAAAAATCGGAAAAAAAATCGGGAAAAAAATCGGGAAAAAATCAGGAAAATCGGCAAAAAAAATCGGAAAAAATTGGAAAAAATCGGAAAAAATCGGAAAAAATCGGGAAAAATCGGAAAAAAATCGGCAAAAAAATCGGAAAAAATCGGGAAAAATCGGAAAAAAAATCGGCAAAAAAATCGGAAAAAATCGGAAAAAATCGGAAAAAATCGGGAAAAATCAGAAAAAATCGGGAAAAATCGGAAAAAAATTCGGATAAAAAAATCGGAAAAAATCGGAAAAAATCGGGAAAAATCGGAAAAAAATCGGAAAAAAAATCGGAAAAAATCGGAAATAATCGGAAAAAATCGGAAAAAATCGGAAAAAAAATCGGGAAAAATCGGAAAAAAAATTTGAAAAAAAATCGGAAAAAAATCGGAAAAAATCGGAAAAAATCGGAAAAAAAATCGGGAAAAATCGGAAAAAAAAATTGGAAAAAAAAATCGGAAAAAATCGGAAAAAATCGGAAAAAAAATCTGAAAAAAATCTGGAAAAAATCGGAAAAAAAATCGGGAAAAATCGGAAAAAAAATTTGAAAAAAAATCGGAAAAAATCGGAAAAAATCGGAAAAAAATCGGGAAAAATCGGCAAAAAAATCGGGAAAAAATCGGGAAAAATCGGAAATAATCGGCAAAAAAATCGGGAAAAAATCGGGAAAAATCGGAAAAAAAATCGGAAAAAATCGGAAAAAATCGGGAAAAATCGGAAAAAAATCGGAAAAAAAATCGGAAAAAATCGGAAAAAATCGGAAAAAAAATCGGGAAAAATCGGAAAAAAATTTTGAAAAAAAATCGGAAAAAAATCGGAAAAAATCGGAAAAAATCGGAAAAAAAATCGGGAAAAATCGGAAAAAAAATTGGAAAAAAAAATCGGAAAAAATCGGAAAAAATCGGAAAAAAAAATTGAAAAAAAATCTGAAAAAAATCGGGAAAAATCGAAAAAAAAAATTGAAAAAAAATCGGAAAAAATCGGAAAAAATCGGAAAAAATCGGAAAAAAAAATTGAAAAAAAATCGGGAAAAATCGGAAAAAAAATCGGGAAAAAAATCGGGAAAAAATCAGGAAAATCGGCAAAAAAAATCGGAAAAAATTGGAAAAAATCGGAAAAAATCGGAAAAAATCGGGAAAAATCGGAAAAAAATCGGCAAAAAAATCGGAAAAAATCGGGAAAAATCGGAAAAAAAATCGGATAAAAAAATCGGAAAAAATCGGAAAAAATCGGGAAAAATCGGAAAAAAATCGGAAAAA
The DNA here is from genome assembly GCF_057628025.1 of Oncorhynchus mykiss. Classification (NCBI taxonomy): domain Eukaryota; kingdom Metazoa; phylum Chordata; class Actinopteri; order Salmoniformes; family Salmonidae; genus Oncorhynchus; species Oncorhynchus mykiss. Next base: position 453,248 of record NW_028322098.1, read on the forward strand.
AATCGGAAAAAATCGGAAAAAATCGGAAAAAAAATCGGGAAAAATCGGAAAAAAAATTGGAAAAAAAAATCGGAAAAAATCGGAAAAAATCGGAAAAAAAATCGGAAAAAATCGGAAAAAATCGGAAAAAAATCGGGAAAAATCGGAAAAAAATCGGGAAAAAATCGGGAAAAATCGGAAATAATCGGGAAAAATCGGAAAAAAATCGGAAAAAAAATCGGAAAAAATCGGAAAAAATCGGAAAAAATCGGAAAAAATCGGAAAAAAATCGGAAAAAATCGGAAAAAATCGGGAAAAATCGAAAAAAAATCGGAAAAAAAATCGGAAAAAATCGGAAAAAATCGGAAAAAAAATCGGGAAAAATCGGAAAAAAAAATTGAAAAAAAATCGGAAAAAAATCGGAAAAAATCGGAAAAAATCGGAAAAAAAATCGGGAAAAAAATCGGAAAAAATCGGAAAAAATCGGAAAAAATCGGAAAAAATCGGGAAAAATCGGAAAAAAATCGGCAAAAAAATCGGAAAAAATCGGGAAAAATCGGAAAAAAAATCGGAAAAAAAATCGGAAAAAATCGGAAAAAATCGGGAAAAATCGGAAAAAAAATCGGAAAAAAAATCGGAAAAAAAATCGGAAAAAATCGGAAAAAATCGGAAAAAAAATCGGGAAAAATCGGAAAAAAATCGGAAAAAAAAATCGGAAAAAATCGGAAAAAATCGGAAAAAAAATCGGGAAAAATCGGAAAAAAAAATTGAAAAAAAATCGGAAAAAAATCGGAAAAAATCGGAAAAAATCGGAAAAAAAATCGGGAAAAATCGGAAAAAAAATTGGAAAAAAAATCGGAAAACATCGGAAAAAATCGGAAAAAATCGGAAAAAATCGGGAAAAATCGGAAAAAAATCGGAAAAAAAATCGGAAAAAATCGGAAAAAATCGGGAAAAATCGGAAAAAAAAATCGGAAACAAAATCGGAAAAAAAATCGGAAAAAATCGGAAAAAATCGGAAAAAAAATCGTGAAAAATCGGAAAAAAATCGGAAAAAAAATCGGAAAAAATCGGAAAAAAATCTGGAAAAAATCGGAAAAAAAATCGGGAAAAATCGGAAAAAAAAATTGAAAAAAAATCGGTAAAAATCGGAAAAAATCGGGAAAAATCGGCAAAAAAATCGGGAAAAAATCGGGAAAAATCGGAAAAAAATCGGAAAAAAATCGGAAAAAATCGGAAAAAATCGGAAAAAATCGGGAAAAATCGGAAAAAAATCGGCAAAAAAATCGGAAAAAATCGGGAAAAATCGGAAAAAAAATCGGAAAAAAAATCGGAAAAAATCGGAAAAAATCGGAAAAAAATCGGAAAAAAAATCGGAAAAAAAATCGGAAAAAAAATCGGAAAAAATCGGAAAAAATCGGAAAAAAAATCGGGAAAAATCGGAAAAAAATCGGAAAAAAAATCGGAAAAAATCGGAAAAAATCGGAAAAAAAATCGGGAAAAATCGGAAAAAAATTTTGAAAAAAAATCGGAAAAAAATCGGAAAAAATCGGAAAAAATCGGAAAAGAAATCGGGAAAAATCGGAAAAAAAATTGGAAAAAAAAATCGGAAAAAATCGGAAAAAATCGGAAAAAAAAATTGAAAAAAAATCGGAAAAAATCGGAAAAAATCGGGAAAAATCGGAAAAAAAAATTGAAAAAAAATCGGAAAAAATCGGAAAAAAAATCGGGAAAAAAATCGGGAAAAAATCAGGAAAATCGGCAAAAAAAATCGGAAAAAATTGGAAAAAATCGGAAAAAATCGGAAAAAATCGGGAAAAATCGGAAAAAAATCGGCAAAAAAATCGGAAAAAATCGGGAAAAATCGGAAAAAAAATCGGATAAAAAAATCGGAAAAAATCGGAAAAAATCGGGAAAAATCGGAAAAAAATCGGAAAAAAATCGGAAAAAATCGGAAAAAATCGGAAAAAAAATCGGGAAAAATCGGAAAAAAAATTGGAAAAAAAAATCGGAAAAAATCGGAAAAAATCGGAAAAAAAATCGGAAAAAATCGGAAAAAATCGGAAAAAAATCGGGAAAAATCGGAAAAAAATCGGGAAAAAATCGGGAAAAATCGGAAATAATCGGAAAAAATCTGGAAAAATCGGAAAAAAAATCGGAAAAAAAATCGGAAAAAATCGGAAAAAATCGGGAAAAATCGGAAAAAAATCGGAAAAAAAATCGGAAAAAATCGGAAAAAATCGGAAAAAATCGGAAAAAATCGGAAAAAAATCGGAAAAAATCGGAAAAAATCGGGAAAAATCGAAAAAAAATCGGAAAAAAAATCGGAAAAAATCGGAAAAAATCGGAAAAAAAATCGGGAAAAATCGGAAAAAAAAATTGAAAAAAAATCGGAAAAAAATCGGAAAAAATCGGAAAAAATCGGAAAAAAAATCGGGAAAAAAATCGGAAAAAATCGGAAAAAATCGGAAAAAATCGGAAAAAATCGGGAAAAATCGGAAAAAAATCGGCAAAAAAATCGGAAAAAATCGGGAAAAATCGGAAAAAAAATCGGAAAAAAAATCGGAAAAAATCGGAAAAAATCGGGAAAAATCGGAAAAAAAATCGGAAAAAAAATCGGAAAAAAAATCGGAAAAAATCGGAAAAAATCGGAAAAAAAATCGGGAAAAATCGGAAAAAAATCGGAAAAAAAAATCGGAAAAAATCGGAAAAAATCGGAAAAAAAATCGGGAAAAATCGGAAAAAAAAATTGAAAAAAAATCGGAAAAAAATCGGAAAAAATCGGAAAAAATCGGAAAAAAAATCGGGAAAAATCGGAAAAAAAATTGGAAAAAAAATCGGAAAACATCGGAAAAAATCGGAAAAAATCGGAAAAAATCGGGAAAAATCGGAAAAAAATCGGAAAAAAAATCGGAAAAAATCGGAAAAAATCGGGAAAAATCGGAAAAAAAAATCGGAAACAAAATCGGAAAAAAAATCGGAAAAAATCGGAAAAAATCGGAAAAAAAATCGTGAAAAATCGGAAAAAAATCGGAAAAAAAATCGGAAAAAATCGGAAAAAAATCTGGAAAAAATCGGAAAAAAAATCGGGAAAAATCGGAAAAAAAAATTGAAAAAAAATCGGTAAAAATCGGAAAAAATCGGGAAAAATCGGCAAAAAAATCGGGAAAAAATCGGGAAAAATCGGAAAAAAATCGGAAAAAAATCGGAAAAAATCGGAAAAAATCGGAAAAAATCGGGAAAAATCGGAAAAAAATCGGCAAAAAAATCGGAAAAAATCGGGAAAAATCGGAAAAAAAATCGGAAAAAAAATCGGAAAAAATCGGAAAAAATCGGAAAAAAATCGGAAAAAAAATCGGGAAAAATCGGAAAAAAAATTGGAAAAAAAAATCGGAAAAAATCGGAAAAAAAATCGGAAAAAATCGGAAAAAATCGGGAAAAATCGGAAAAAAATCGGAAAAAAAATCGGAAAAAATCGGAAAAAATTGGAAAAAAATCGGAAAAAATCGGGAAAAATCGGGAAAAATCGGAAAAAAAATCGGAAAAAAAAATCGGAAAAAATCGGAAAAAAAATCGGAAAAAAAATCGGGAAAAATCGGGAAAAATCGGAAAAAAAATCGGAAAAAAAAATCGGAAAAAATCGGAAAAAAAATCGGAAAAAATCGGAAAATAAAATTGAAAAAAAATCGGAAAAAATCGGAAAAAAAAATCGGAAAAATCTGAAAAAATCGGGAAAAATCGGCAAAAAAATCGGCAAAAAAATTCGGAAAAAATCGGAAAAAATCGGGAAAAATCGGAAAAAAAAATCGGAAAAAATCGGAAAAAATCGGGAAAAATCGGAAAAAAAATCGGAAAAAATCGGAAAAAATCGGAAAAAAAATCGGAAAAAAAATCGGGAAAAATCGGAAAAAAAATTGGAAAAAAAATCGGAAAAAATCGGGAAAAATCGGGAAAAATCGGAAAAAAAAATCGGAAAAAAAAATCGGAAAAAATCGGAAAAAAAATCGGAAAAAAAATCGGGAAAAATCGGGAAAAATCGGAAAAAAAATCGGAAAAAAAAAATCGGAAAAAAATCGGAAAAAAAATCGGAAAAAAAATCGGAAAAAATCGGAAAAAATCGGAAAAAAAATCGGGAAAAATCGGAAAATAAAATTGAAAAAAAATCGGAAAAAATCGGAAAAAATCGGAAAAAAAAATCGGAAAAAATCTGAAAAAATCGGGAAAAATCGGAAAAAAAATCGGCAAAAAAATTCGGAAAAAATCGGAAAAAAAATTGGAAAAAAAATCGGAAAAAATCGGGAAAAATCGGGAAAAATCGGAAAAAAAATCGGAAAAAAAATTTGAAAAAAAATCGGAAAAAATCGGAAAAAATCGGAAAAAAATCGGGAAAAATCGGCAAAAAAAATTGGCAAAAAAATCGGGAAAAAATCGGGAAAAATCGGGAAAAATCGGCAAAAAAATCGGGAAAAAATCGGGAAAAAATCAGGAAAATCGGCAAAAAAAATCTGGAAAAATCGGAAAAAAAAATCGGAAAAAATCGGAAAAAATCGGGAAAAATCGGAAAAAAAATCGGAAAAAATCGGAAAAAATCGGAAAAAAAATCGGAAAAAAAATCGGGAAAAATCGGAAAAAAAATTGGAAAAAAAATCGGAAAAAATCGGGAAAAATCGGGAAAAATCGGAAAAAAATTCGGAAAAAAAAATCGGAAAAAATCGGAAAAAAAATCGGAAAAAAAATCGGAAAAAATCGGAAAAAATCGGAAAAAAAATCGGGAAAAATCGGAAAATAAAATTGAAAAAAAATCGGAAAAAATCGGAAAAAAAATCGGAAAAAATCGGAAAATAAAATTGAAAAAAAATCGGAAAAAATCGGAAAAAATCGGAAAAAAAAATCGGAAAAAATCGGAAAAAAAATCGGAAAAAAAATCGGAAAAAATCGGAAAAAATCGGAAAAAAAATCGGGAAAAATCGGAAAATAAAATTGAAAAAAAATCGGAAAAAATCGGAAAAAATCGGAAAAAAAAATCGGAAAAAATCTGAAAAAATCGGGAAAAATCGGAAAAAAAATCGGCAAAAAAAATCGGAAAAAATCGGAAAAAATCGGGAAAAATCGGAAAAAAAATCGGAAAAAAAATCAGAAAAAAATCGGAAAAAATCGGAAAAAAAATTCGGAAAAAATCTGAAAAAATCTGAAAAAATCGGGAAAAATCGGCAAAAAAATCGGCAAAAAAATTCGGAAAAAATCGGAAAAAATCGGGAAAAATCGGAAAAAAAATCGGAAAAAAAATCGGAAAAAATCGGAAAAAATCGGAAAAAAATCGTGAAAAATCGGAAAAAAAATTGGCAAAAAAAACAGGAAAAAATCGGGAAAAATCGGAAAATAAAATTGAAAAAAAATCGGAAAAAATCGGAAAAAAAATCGGAAAAAATCGGAAAATAAAATTGAAAAAAAATCGGAAAAAATCGGAAAAAATCGGAAAAAAAAATCGGAAAAAATCGGAAAAAAAATCGGAAAAAAAATCGGAAAAAATCGGAAAAAATCGGAAAAAAAATCGGGAAAAATCGGAAAATAAAATTGAAAAAAAATCGGGAAAAATCGGGAAAAATCGGAAAAAAATCGGAAAAAAAATCGGAAAAAAAATCGGAAAAAAAATCGGAAAAAATCGGAAAAAATCGGAAAAAAAATCGGGAAAAATCGGAAAAAAATCGGAAAAAAAATCGGAAAAAATCGGAAAAAATCGGAAAAAAAATCGGGAAAAATCGGAAAAAAATTTTGAAAAAAAATCGGAAAAAAATCGGAAAAAATCGGAAAAAATCGGAAAAGAAATCGGGAAAAATCGGAAAAAAAATTGGAAAAAAAAATCGGAAAAAATCGGAAAAAATCGGAAAAAAAATCTGAAAAAAATCTGGAAAAAATCGGAAAAAAAATCGGGAAAAATCGGAAAAAAAAATTGAAAAAAAATCGGAAAAAATCGGAAAAAATCGGAAAAAAATCGGCAAAAATCGGCAAAAAAATCGGGAAAAAATCGGGAAAAATCGGAAAAAAAATCGGAAAAAATCGGAAAAAATCGGAAAAAAAATCGGGAAAAATCGGAAAAAAATCGGAAAAAAAATCGGAAAAAAAATCGGGAAAAATCGGAAAAAAATTCGGAAAAAATCGGAAAAAATCGGAAAAAAAATCGGAGGAAAAAATCGGAAAAAATCGGGAAAAATCAGAAAAAATCGGGAAAAATCGGAAAAAAAATCTGAAAAAAATCTGGAAAAAATCGGAAAAAAAATCGGGAAAAATCGGAAAAAAAATTTGAAAAAAAATCGGAAAAAATCGGAAAAAATCGGAAAAAAATCGGGAAAAATCGGCAAAAAAATCGGGAAAAAATCGGGAAAAATCGGCAAAAAAATCGGAAAAAAAATCGGGAAAAATCGGAAAAAAAATTTGAAAAAAATCGGAAAAAAATCGGAAAAAATCGGAAAAAATCGGAAAAAAAATCGGGAAAAATCGGAAAAAAAATTGGAAAAAAAAATCGGAAAAAATCGGAAAAAAAATCGGAAAAAATCGGAAAAAATCGGGAAAAATCGGAAAAAAATCGGAAAAAAAATCGGAAAAAATCGGAAAAAATTGGAAAAAAATCGGAAAAAATCGGGAAAAATCGGGAAAAATCGGAAAAAAAATCGGAAAAAAAAATCGGAAAAAATCGGAAAAAAAATCGGAAAAAAAATCGGGAAAAATCGGGAAAAATCGGAAAAAAAATCGGAAAAAAAAATCGGAAAAAATCGGAAAAAAAATCGGAAAAAATCGGAAAATAAAATTGAAAAAAAATCGGAAAAAATCGGAAAAAAAAATCGGAAAAATCTGAAAAAATCGGGAAAAATCGGCAAAAAAATCGGCAAAAAAATTCGGAAAAAATCGGAAAAAATCGGGAAAAATCGGAAAAAAAAATCGGAAAAAATCGGAAAAAATCGGGAAAAATCGGAAAAAAAATCGGAAAAAATCGGAAAAAATCGGAAAAAAAATCGGAAAAAAAATCGGGAAAAATCGGAAAAAAAATTGGAAAAAAAATCGGAAAAAATCGGGAAAAATCGGGAAAAATCGGAAAAAAAAATCGGAAAAAAAAATCGGAAAAAATCGGAAAAAAAATCGGAAAAAAAATCGGGAAAAATCGGGAAAAATCGGAAAAAAAATCGGAAAAAAAAAATCGGAAAAAAATCGGAAAAAAAATCGGAAAAAAAATCGGAAAAAATCGGAAAAAATCGGAAAAAAAATCGGGAAAAATCGGAAAATAAAATTGAAAAAAAATCGGAAAAAATCGGAAAAAATCGGAAAAAAAAATCGGAAAAAATCTGAAAAAATCGGGAAAAATCGGAAAAAAAATCGGCAAAAAAATTCGGAAAAAATCGGAAAAAAAATTGGAAAAAAAATCGGAAAAAATCGGGAAAAATCGGGAAAAATCGGAAAAAAAATCGGAAAAAAAATTTGAAAAAAAATCGGAAAAAATCGGAAAAAATCGGAAAAAAATCGGGAAAAATCGGCAAAAAAAATTGGCAAAAAAATCGGGAAAAAATCGGGAAAAATCGGGAAAAATCGGCAAAAAAATCGGGAAAAAATCGGGAAAAAATCAGGAAAATCGGCAAAAAAAATCTGGAAAAATCGGAAAAAAAAATCGGAAAAAATCGGAAAAAATCGGGAAAAATCGGAAAAAAAATCGGAAAAAATCGGAAAAAATCGGAAAAAAAATCGGAAAAAAAATCGGGAAAAATCGGAAAAAAAATTGGAAAAAAAATCGGAAAAAATCGGGAAAAATCGGGAAAAATCGGAAAAAAATTCGGAAAAAAAAATCGGAAAAAATCGGAAAAAAAATCGGAAAAAAAATCGGAAAAAATCGGAAAAAATCGGAAAAAAAATCGGGAAAAATCGGAAAATAAAATTGAAAAAAAATCGGAAAAAATCGGAAAAAAAATCGGAAAAAATCGGAAAATAAAATTGAAAAAAAATCGGAAAAAATCGGAAAAAATCGGAAAAAAAAATCGGAAAAAATCGGAAAAAAAATCGGAAAAAAAATCGGAAAAAATCGGAAAAAATCGGAAAAAAAATCGGGAAAAATCGGAAAATAAAATTGAAAAAAAATCGGAAAAAATCGGAAAAAATCGGAAAAAAAAATCGGAAAAAATCTGAAAAAATCGGGAAAAATCGGAAAAAAAATCGGCAAAAAAAATCGGAAAAAATCGGAAAAAATCGGGAAAAATCGGAAAAAAAATCGGAAAAAAAATCGGAAAAAATCGGAAAAAATCGGAAAAAAATCGTGAAAAATCGGAAAAAAAATTGGCAAAAAAAACAGGAAAAAATCGGGAAAAATCGGAAATAATCGGCAAAAAAATCGGGAAAAAATCGGAAAAAATCGAAAAAATCGGGAAAAATCGGAAAAAAAATCTGAAAAAATCGGAAAAAATCGGGAAAAATCGGAAAAAAAATCGGAAAAAAAATCGGAAAAAATCGGAAAAAATCGGAAAAAAAATCGGGAAAAATCGAAAAAAAAATTTGAAAAAAAATCGGAAAAAATCGGAAAAAATCGGAAAAAAATCGGGAAAAATCGGAAAAAAAAATCGGAAAAAATCGGAAAAAATCGGAAAAAAAATCGGAAAAAATCGGAAAAAATCGGGAAAAATCGGAAAAAAAATCGGAAAAAAAAATCGGAAAAAATCGGAAAAAAAATCGGAAAAAAAATCGGAAAAAAAATCGGAAAAAATCGGAAAAAAAATCGGGAAAAATCGGAAAATAAAATTGAAAAAAAATCGGAAAAAATCGGAAAAAAAATTCGGAAAAAATCGGAAAAAATCTGAAAAAATCGGGAAAAATCGGCAAAAAAATCGGCAAAAAAAATCGGAAAAAATCGGAAAAAATCGTGAAAAATCGGAAAAAAAATCGGAAAAAAAATCGGAAAAAATCGGAAAAAATCGGAAAAAAATCGTGAAAAATCGGCAAAAAAATTGGCAAAAAAATCGGGAAAAAATCGGGAAAAATCGGAAATAATCGGCAAAAAAATCGGGAAAAAATCGGGAAAAAATCAGGAAAATCGGCAAAAAAAATCGGAAAAAATCGGGAAAATCGAAAAAAAAATTCGGAAAAAATCGGAAAAAATCGGGAAAAATCGGAAAAAATCGGAAAAAATCGGGAAAAATCGGAAAAAAAATCGGAAAAAAAATCGGAAAAAATCGGAAAAAATCGGAAAAAAAATCGGGAAAAATCGGAAAAAAATTTTGAAAAAAAAATCGGAAAAAATCGGAAAAAAAATCGGAAAAAATCGGAAAAAATCGGGAAAAATCGGAAAAAAATCGGAAAAAAAATCGGAAAAAATCGGAAAAAATTGGAAAAAAATCGGAAAAAATCGGGAAAAATCGGGAAAAATCGGAAAAAAAATCGGAAAAAAAAATCGGAAAAAATCGGAAAAAAAATCGGAAAAAAAATCGGGAAAAATCGGGAAAAATCGGAAAAAAAATCGGAAAAAAAAATCGGAAAAAATCGGAAAAAAAATCGGAAAAAATCGGAAAATAAAATTGAAAAAAAATCGGAAAAAATCGGAAAAAAAAATCGGAAAAATCTGAAAAAATCGGGAAAAATCGGCAAAAAAATCGGCAAAAAAATTCGGAAAAAATCGGAAAAAATCGGGAAAAATCGGAAAAAAAAATCGGAAAAAATCGGAAAAAATCGGGAAAAATCGGAAAAAAAATCGGAAAAAATCGGAAAAAATCGGAAAAAAAATCGGAAAAAAAATCGGGAAAAATCGGAAAAAAAATTGGAAAAAAAATCGGAAAAAATCGGGAAAAATCGGGAAAAATCGGAAAAAAAAATCGGAAAAAAAAATCGGAAAAAATCGGAAAAAAAATCGGAAAAAAAATCGGGAAAAATCGGGAAAAATCGGAAAAAAAATCGGAAAAAAAAAATCGGAAAAAAATCGGAAAAAAAATCGGAAAAAAAATCGGAAAAAATCGGAAAAAATCGGAAAAAAAATCGGGAAAAATCGGAAAATAAAATTGAAAAAAAATCGGAAAAAATCGGAAAAAATCGGAAAAAAAAATCGGAAAAAATCTGAAAAAATCGGGAAAAATCGGAAAAAAAATCGGCAAAAAAATTCGGAAAAAATCGGAAAAAAAATTGGAAAAAAAATCGGAAAAAATCGGGAAAAATCGGGAAAAATCGGAAAAAAAATCGGAAAAAAAATTTGAAAAAAAATCGGAAAAAATCGGAAAAAATCGGAAAAAAATCGGGAAAAATCGGCAAAAAAAATTGGCAAAAAAATCGGGAAAAAATCGGGAAAAATCGGGAAAAATCGGCAAAAAAATCGGGAAAAAATCGGGAAAAAATCAGGAAAATCGGCAAAAAAAATCGGAAAAAATCGGGAAAAATCGGAAAAAAAATCGGAAAAAATCGGAAAAAATCGGAAAAAAAATCGGAAAAAAAATCGGGAAAAATCGGAAAAAAAATTGGAAAAAAAATCGGAAAAAATCGGGAAAAATCGGGAAAAATCGGAAAAAAATTCGGAAAAAAAAATCGGAAAAAATCGGAAAAAAAATCGGAAAAAAAATCGGAAAAAATCGGAAAAAATCGGAAAAAAAATCGGGAAAAATCGGAAAATAAAATTGAAAAAAAATCGGAAAAAATCGGAAAAAAAATCGGAAAAAATCGGAAAATAAAATTGAAAAAAAATCGGAAAAAATCGGAAAAAATCGGAAAAAAAAATCGGAAAAAATCGGAAAAAAAATCGGAAAAAAAATCGGAAAAAATCGGAAAAAATCGGAAAAAAAATCGGGAAAAATCGGAAAATAAAATTGAAAAAAAATCGGAAAAAATCGGAAAAAATCGGAAAAAAAAATCGGAAAAAATCTGAAAAAATCGGGAAAAATCGGAAAAAAAATCGGCAAAAAAAATCGGAAAAAATCGGAAAAAATCGGGAAAAATCGGAAAAAAAATCGGAAAAAAAATCAGAAAAAAATCGGAAAAAATCGGCAAAAAAATTCGGAAAAAATCGGAAAAAATCGGGAAAAATCGGAAAAAAAATCGGAAAAAAAATCGGAAAAAATCGGAAAAAATCGGAAAAAAATCGTGAAAAATCGGAAAAAAAATTGGCAAAAAAAACAGGAAAAAATCGGGAAAAATCGGAAATAATCGGCAAAAAAATCGGGAAAAAATCGGAAAAAATCGAAAAAATCGGGAAAAATCGGAAAAAAAATCTGAAAAAATCGGAAAAAATCGGGAAAAATCGGAAAAAAAATCGGAAAAAAAATCGGAAAAAATCGGAAAAAATCGGAAAAAAAATCGGGAAAAATCGAAAAAAAAATTTGAAAAAAAATCGGAAAAAATCGGAAAAAATCGGAAAAAAATCGGGAAAAATCGGAAAAAAAAATCGGAAAAAATCGGAAAAAATCGGAAAAAATCGGGAAAAATCGGAAAAAAAATCGGAAAAAATCGGAAAAAATCGGGAAAAATCGGAAAAAAAATCGGAAAAAAAAATCGGAAAAAATCGGAAAAAAAATCGGAAAAAAAATCGGAAAAAAAATCGGAAAAAATCGGAAAAAAAATCGGGAAAAATCGGAAAATAAAATTGAAAAAAAATCGGAAAAAATCGGAAAAAAAATTCGGAAAAAATCGGAAAAAATCTGAAAAAATCGGGAAAAATCGGCAAAAAAATCGGCAAAAAAAATCGGAAAAAATCGGAAAAAATCGTGAAAAATCGGAAAAAAAATCGGAAAAAAAATCGGAAAAAATCGGAAAAAATCGGAAAAAAATCGTGAAAAATCGGCAAAAAAATTGGCAAAAAAATCGGGAAAAAATCGGGAAAAATCGGAAATAATCGGCAAAAAAATCGGGAAAAAATCGGGAAAAAATCAGGAAAATCGGCAAAAAAAATCGGAAAAAATCGGGAAAATCAAAAAAAAAATTCGGAAAAAATCGGAAAAAATCGGGAAAAATCGGGAAAAATCGGAAAAAAAATTGGAAAAAAAATCGGAAAAAATCGGGAAAAATCGGGAAAAATCGGAAAAAAAATCGGAAAAAAAATCGGAAAAAATCGGAAAAAAAATCGGAAAAAAAATCGGGAAAAATCGGGAAAAATCGGAAAAAAAATCGGAAAAAAAATCGGAAAAAATCGGAAAAAAAATCGGAAAAAAAATCGGAAAAAATCGGAAAAAATCGGAAAAAAAATCGGGAAAAATCGGCAAAAAAATTGAAAAAAAATCGGGAAAAAATCGGGAAAAATCGGGAAAAATCGGCAAAAAAATCGGGAAAAAATCGGGAAAAAATCAGGAAAATCGGCAAAAAAAATCGGAAAAAATCGGGAAAAATCGGAAAAAAAATCGGAAAAAATCGGAAAAAATCGGGAAAAATCGGAAAAAAAATCGGAAAAAATCGGAAAAAATCGGAAAAAAAATCGGAAAAAAAATCGGGAAAAATCGGAAAAAAAATTGGAAAAAAAATCGGAAAAAATCGGGAAAAATCGGGAAAAATCGGAAAAAAAATCGGAAAAAAAAATCGGAAAAAATCGGAAAAAAAATCGGAAAAAAAATCGGAAAAAATCGGAAAAAATCGGAAAAAAAATCGGGAAAATCGGAAAATAAAATTGAAAAAAAATCGGAAAAAATCGGAAAAAATCGGAAAAAAAAATCGGAAAAATCTGAAAAAATCGGGAAAAATCGGCAAAAAAATCGGCAAAAAAATTCGGAAAAAATCGGAAAAAATCGGGAAAAATCGGAAAAAAAAATCGGAAAAAATCGGAAAAAATCGGGAAAAATCGGAAAAAAAATCGGAAAAAATCGGAAAAAATCGGAAAAAAAATCGGAAAAAAAAATCGGGAAAAATCGGAAAAAAAATTGGAAAAAAAATCGGAAAAAATCGGGAAAAATCGGGAAAAATCGGAAAAAAAATCGGAAAAAAAAATCGGAAAAAATCGGAAAAAAAATCGGAAAAAAAATCGGAAAAAAAATCGGGAAAAATCGGAAAAAAAATCGGAAAAAAAAATCGGAAAAAATCGGAAAAAAAATCGGAAAAAAAATCGGAAAAAATCGGAAAAAAAAATCGGAAAAATCTGAAAAAATCGGGAAAAATCGGCAAAAAAATCGGCAAAAAAATTCGGAAAAAATCGGAAAAAAAATTGGAAAAAAAATCGGAAAAAATCGGGAAAAATCGGGAAAAATCGGAAAAAAAATCGGAAAAAAAAATCGGAAAAAATCGGAAAAAAAATCGGAAAAAAAATCGGAAAAAATCGGAAAAAATCGGAAAAAAAATCGGGAAAAATCGGAAAATAAAATTGAAAAAAAATCGGAAAAAATCGGAAAAAATCGGAAAAAAAAATCGGAAAAAATCTGAAAAAATGGGGAAAAATCGGAAAAAAAATCGGAAAAAAAATTCGGAAAAAATCGGGAAAAATCGGAAAAAAAATCGGAAAAAAAATCAGAAAAAAATCGGAAAAAATCGGAAAAAAAATTCGGAAAAAATCTGAAAAAATCTGAAAAAATCGGGAAAAATCGGCAAAAAAATCGGCAAAAAAATTCGGAAAAAATCGGAAAAAATCGGGAAAAATTGGAAAAAAAATCGGAAAAAATCGGAAAAAATCGGAAAAAAATCGTGAAAAATTGGAAAAAAAATTGGCAAAAAAAACGGGAAAAAAATCGGGAAAAATCGGAAATAATCGGCAAAAAAATCGGGAAAAAATCGGAAAAAATCGAAAAAATCGGGAAAAATCGGAAAAAAAATCGGAAAAAATCGGAAAAAATCGGGAAAAATCGGAAAAAAAATCGGAAAAAATTGGAAAAAATCGGAAAAAATCGGGAAAAATCGGGAAAAATCGGAAAAAAAATCGGAAAAAAAAATCGGAAAAAATCGGAAAAAAAATCGGAAAAAAAATCGGGAAAAATCGGGAAAAATCGGAAAAAAAATCGGAAAAAAAAATCGGAAAAAATCGGAAAAAAAATCGGAAAAAATCGGAAAATAAAATTGAAAAAAAATCGGAAAAAATCGGAAAAAAAAATCGGAAAAATCTGAAAAAATCGGGAAAAATCGGCAAAAAAATCGGCAAAAAAATTCGGAAAAAATCGGAAAAAATCGGGAAAAATCGGAAAAAAAAATCGGAAAAAATCGGAAAAAATCGGGAAAAATCGGAAAAAAAATCGGAAAAAATCGGAAAAAATCGGAAAAAAAATCGGAAAAAAAATCGGGAAAAATCGGAAAAAAAATTGGAAAAAAAATCGGAAAAAATCGGGAAAAATCGGGAAAAATCGGAAAAAAAAATCGGAAAAAAAAATCGGAAAAAATCGGAAAAAAAATCGGAAAAAAAATCGGGAAAAATCGGGAAAAATCGGAAAAAAAATCGGAAAAAAAAATCGGAAAAAAATCGGAAAAAAAATCGGAAAAAAAATCGGAAAAAATCGGAAAAAATCGGAAAAAAAATCGGGAAAAATCGGAAAATAAAATTGAAAAAAAATCGGAAAAAATCGGAAAAAATCGGAAAAAAAAATCGGAAAAAATCTGAAAAAATCGGGAAAAATCGGAAAAAAAATCGGCAAAAAAATTCGGAAAAAATCGGAAAAAAAATTGGAAAAAAATTCGGAAAAAATCGGGAAAAATCGGGAAAAATCGGAAAAAAAATCGGAAAAAAAATTTGAAAAAAAATCGGAAAAAATCGGAAAAAATCGGAAAAAAATCGGGAAAAATCGGCAAAAAAATTGGCAAAAAAATCGGGAAAAAATCGGGAAAAATCGGGAAAAATCGGCAAAAAAATCGGGAAAAAATCGGGAAAAAATCAGGAAAATCGGCAAAAAAAATCTGAAAAAATCGGGAAAAATCGGAAAAAAAAATCGGAAAAAATCGGAAAAAATCGGGAAAAATCGGAAAAAAAATCGGAAAAAATCGGAAAAAATCGGAAAAAAAATCGGAAAAAAAATCGGGAAAAATCGGAAAAAAAATTGGAAAAAAAATCGGAAAAAATCGGGAAAAATCGGGAAAAATCGGAAAAAAATTCGGAAAAAAAAATCGGAAAAAATCGGAAAAAAAATCGGAAAAAAAATCGGAAAAAATCGGAAAAAATCGGAAAAAAAATCGGGAAAAATCGGAAAATAAAATTGAAAAAAAATCGGAAAAAATCGGAAAAAAAATCGGAAAAAATCGGAAAATAAAATTGAAAAAAAATCGGAAAAAATCGGAAAAAATCGGAAAAAAAAATCTGAAAAATCTGAAAAAATCGGGAAAAATCGGCAAAAAAATCGGCAAAAAAATTCGGAAAAAATCGGAAAAAATCGGGAAAAATCGGAAAAAAAAATCGGAAAAAATCGGAAAAAATCGGGAAAAATCGGAAAAAAAATCGGAAAAAATCGGAAAAAATCGGAAAAAAAATCGGAAAAAAAATCGGGAAAAATCGGAAAAAAAATTGGAAAAAAAATCGGAAAAAATCGGGAAAAATCGGGAAAAATCGGAAAAAAAATCGGAAAAAAAAATCGGAAAAAATCGGAAAAAAAATCGGAAAAAAAATCGGGAAAAATCGGGAAAAATCGGAAAAAAAATCGGAAAAAAAAATCGGAAAAAATCGGAAAAAAAATCGGAAAAAAAATCGGAAAAAATCGGAAAAAATCGGAAAAAAAATCGGGAAAAATCGGAAAATAAAATTGAAAAAAAATCGGAAAAAATCGGAAAAAATCGGAAAAAAAAATCGGAAAAAATCTGAAAAAATCGGGAAAAATCGGAAAAAAAATCGGCAAAAAAATTCGGAAAAAATCGGAAAAAAAATTGGAAAAAAAATCGGAAAAAATCGGGAAAAATCGGGAAAAATCGGAAAAAAAATCGGAAAAAAAATTTGAAAAAAAATCGGAAAAAATCGGAAAAAATCGGAAAAAAATCGGGAAAAATCGGCAAAAAAATTGGCAAAAAAATCGGGAAAAAATCGGGAAAAATCGGGAAAAATCGGCAAAAAAATCGGGAAAAAATCGGGAAAAAATCAGGAAAATCGGCAAAAAAAATCTGAAAAAATCGGGAAAAATCGGAAAAAAAAATCGGAAAAAATCGGAAAAAATCGGGAAAAATCGGAAAAAAAATCGGAAAAAATCGGAAAAAATCGGAAAAAAAATCGGAAAAAAAATCGGGAAAAATCGGAAAAAAAATTGGAAAAAAAATCGGAAAAAATCGGGAAAAATCGGGAAAAATCGGAAAAAAAATCGGAAAAAAAATCGGGAAAAATCGGAAAAAAAATCGGAAAAAAAATCGGAAAAAAAAATCGGAAAAAATCGGAAAAAAAATCGGAAAAAAAATCGGAAAAAATCGGAAAAAATCGGAAAAAAAATCGGGAAAAATCGGAAAATAAAATTGAAAAAAAATCGGAAAAAATCGGAAAAAATCGGAAAAAAAAATCGGAAAAAATCTGAAAAAATCGGGAAAAATCGGAAAAAAAATCGGCAAAAAAATTCGGAAAAAATCGGAAAAAAAATTGGAAAAAAAATCGGAAAAAATCGGGAAAAATCGGAAAAAAAATCGGAAAAAAAAATCGGAAAAAATCGGAAAAAAAATCGGAAAAAAAATCGGAAAAAATCGGAAAAAATCGGAAAAAAAATCGGGAAAAATCGGAAAATAAAATTGAAAAAAAATCGGAAAAAATCGGAAAAAATCGGAAAAAAAAATCGGAAAAAATCTGAAAAAATGGGGAAAAATCGGAAAAAAAATCGGCAAAAAAATTCGGAAAAAATCGGGAAAAATCGGAAAAAAAATCGGAAAAAAAATCAGAAAAAAATCGGAAAAAATCGGAAAAAAAATTCGGAAAAAATCTGAAAAAATCAGAAAAAATCGGGAAAAATCGGCAAAAAAATCGGCAAAAAAATTCGGAAAAAATCGGAAAAAATCGGGAAAAATCGGAAAAAAAATCGGAAAAAAAATCGGAAAAAATCGGAAAAAATCGGAAAAAAATCGTGAAAAATCGGAAAAAAAATTGGCAAAAAAATCGGGAAAAAATCGGAAAAAATCGGAAAAAATCGGAAAAAATCGGGAAAAATCGGAAAAAAAATCGGAAAAAAAATCGGGAAAAATCGGAAAAAAAATTGGAAAAAAAATCGGAAAAAATCGGGAAAAATCGGGAAAAATCGGAAAAAAAATCGGAAAAAAAAATCGGAAAAAATCGGAAAAAAAATCGGAAAAAAAATCGGGAAAAATCGGGAAAAATCGGAAAAAAAATCGGAAAAAAAAATCGGAAAAAATCGGAAAAAAAATCGGAAAAAAAATCGGAAAAAATCGGAAAAAATCGGAAAAAAAATCGGGAAAAATCGGAAAATAAAATTGAAAAAAAATCGGAAAAAATCGGAAAAAATCGGAAAAAAAAATCGGAAAAAATCTGAAAAAATCGGGAAAAATCGGAAAAAAAATCGGAAAAAAAATTCGGAAAAAATCGGAAAAAAAATTGGAAAAAAAATCGGAAAAAATCGGGAAAAATCGGGAAAAATCGGAAAAAAAATCGGAAAAAAAAATCGGAAAAAATCTGAAAAAAAATCGGAAAAAAAATCGGAAAAAATCGGAAAAAATCGGAAAAAAAATCGGGAAAAATCGGAAAATAAAATTGAAAAAAAATCGGAAAAAATCGGAAAAAATCGGAAAAAATCTGAAAAAATCGGGAAAAATCGGAAAAAAAATCGGCAAAAAAATTCGGAAAAAATCGGAAAAAATCGGGAAAAATCGGAAAAAAAATCGGAAAAAAAATCTGAAAAAAATCTGAAAAAATCGGAAAAAAAATTCGGAAAAAATCTGAAAAAATCTGAAAAAATCGGGAAAAATCGGCAAAAAAATCGGCAAAAAAATTCGGAAAAAATCGGAAAAAATCGGGAAAAATCGGAAAAAAAATCGGAAAAAAAATCGGAAAAAAAATCGGAAAAAATCGGAAAAAATCGGAAAAAAAATCGGGAAAAATCGGAAAATAAAATTGAAAAAAAATCGGAAAAAATCGGAAAAAATCGGAAAAAAAAATCTGAAAAAATCTGAAAAAATCGGGAAAAATCGGAAAAAAAATCGGCAAAAAAATTCGGAAAAAATCGGAAAAAAAATTGGAAAAAAAATCGGAAAAAATCGGGAAAAATCGGGAAAAATCGGAAAAAAAATCGGCAAAAAAATTCGGAAAAAATCGGAAAAAATCGGGAAAAATCGGAAAAAAAATCGGAAAAAAAATCAGAAAAAAATCGGAAAAAATCGGAAAAAAAATTCGGAAAAAATCTGAAAAAATCTGAAAAAATCGGCAAAAAAATCGGCAAAAAAATTCGGAAAAAATCGGAAAAAATCGGGAAAAATCGGAAAAAAAATCGGAAAAAAAATCGGAAAAAATCGGAAAAAATCGGAAAAAAATCGTGAAAAATCGGAAAAAAAATTGGCAAAAAAAACGGGAAAAAATCGGGAAAAATCGGAAATAATCGGCAAAAAAATCGGGAAAAAATCGGAAAAAATCGAAAAAATCGGGAAAAATCGGAAAAAAAATCGGAAAAAATCGGAAAAAATCGGGAAAAATCGGAAAAAAAATCGGAAAAAATCGGAAAAAATCGGAAAAAAAATCGGAAAAAAAATCGGGAAAAATCGGAAAAAAAATTGGAAAAAAAATCGGAAAAAATCGGGAAAAATCGGGAAAAATCGGAAAAAAAATCGGAAAAAAAATCGGAAAAAATCGGAAAAAAAATCGGAAAAAAAATCGGGAAAAATCGGGAAAAATCGGAAAAAAAATCGGAAAAAAAAATCGGAAAAAATCGGAAAAAAAATCGGAAAAAAAATCGGAAAAAATCGGAAAAAATCGGAAAAAAAATCGGGAAAAATCGGAAAATAAAATTGAAAAAAAATCGGAAAAAATCGGAAAAAATCGGAAAAAAAAATCGGAAAAAATCTGAAAAAATCGGGAAAAATCGGAAAAAAAATCGGAAAAAAAATTCGGAAAAAATCGGAAAAAAAATTGGAAAAAAAATCGGAAAAAATCGGGAAAAATCGGGAAAAATCGGAAAAAAAATCGAAAAAAAAAATCGGAAAAAATCTGAAAAAAAATCGGAAAAAAAATCGGAAAAAATCGGAAAAAATCGGAAAAAAAATCGGGAAAAATCGGAAAATAAAATTGAAAAAAAATCGGAAAAAATCGGAAAAAATCGGAAAAAATCTGAAAAAATCGGGAAAAATCGGAAAAAAAATCGGCAAAAAAATTCGGAAAAAATCGGAAAAAATCGGGAAAAATCGGAAAAAAAATCGGAAAAAAAATCAGAAAAAAATCTGAAAAAATCGGAAAAAAAATTCGGAAAAAATCTGAAAAAATCTGAAAAAATCGGGAAAAATCGGCAAAAAAATCGGCAAAAAAATTCGGAAAAAATCGGAAAAAATCGGGAAAAATCGGAAAAAAAATCGGAAAAAAAATCGGAAAAAAAATCGGAAAAAATCGGAAAAAATCGGAAAAAAAATCGGGAAAAATCGGAAAATAAAATTGAAAAAAAATCGGAAAAAATCGGAAAAAATCGGAAAAAAAAATCTGAAAAAATCTGAAAAAATCGGGAAAAATCGGAAAAAAAATCGGCAAAAAAATTCGGAAAAAATCGGAAAAAAAATTGGAAAAAAAATCGGAAAAAATCGGGAAAAATCGGGAAAAATCGGAAAAAAAATCGGCAAAAAAATTCGGAAAAAATCGGAAAAAATCGGGAAAAATCGGAAAAAAAATCGGAAAAAAAATCAGAAAAAAATCGGAAAAAATCGGAAAAAAAATTCGGAAAAAATCTGAAAAAATCTGAAAAAATCGGCAAAAAAATCGGCAAAAAAATTCGGAAAAAATCGGAAAAAATTGGGAAAAATCGGAAAAAAAATCGGAAAAAAAATCGGAAAAAATCGGAAAAAATCGGAAAAAAATCGTGAAAAATCGGAAAAAAAATTGGCAAAAAAAACGGGAAAAAATCGGGAAAAATCGGAAATAATCGGCAAAAAAATCGGGAAAAAATCGGAAAAAATCGAAAAAATCGGGAAAAATCGGAAAAAAAATCGGAAAAAATCGGAAAAAATCGGGAAAAATCGGAAAAAAAATCGGAAAAAATCGGAAAAAATCGGAAAAAAAATCGGAAAAAAAATCGGGAAAAATCGGAAAAAAAATCGGAAAAAATCGGAAAAAATCGGAAAAAAAATCGGAAAAAAAATCGGGAAAAATCGGAAAAAAATTCGGAAAAAAAATTCGGAAAAAATCGGAAAAAAAATCGGAAAAAAAATCGGAAAAAATCGGAAAAAATCGGAAAAAAAATCGGGAAAAATCGGAAAATAAAATTGAAAAAAAATCGGAAAAAATCGGAAAAAATCGGAAAAAATCTGAAAAAATCGGGAAAAATCGGAAAAAAAATCGGCAAAAAAATTCGGAAAAAATCGGAAAAAATCGGGAAAAATCGGAAAAAAAATCGGAAAAAAAATCAGAAAAAAATCTGAAAAAATCGGAAAAAAAATTCGGAAAAAATCTGAAAAAATCTGAAAAAATCGGGAAAAATCGGCAAAAAAATCGGCAAAAAAATTCGGAAAAAATCGGAAAAAATCGGGAAAAATCGGAAAAAAAATCGGAAAAAAAATCGGAAAAAAAATCGGAAAAAATCGGAAAAAATCGGAAAAAAAATCGGGAAAAATCGGAAAATAAAATTGAAAAAAAATCGGAAAAAATCGGAAAAAATCGGAAAAAAAAATCTGAAAAAATCTGAAAAAATCGGGAAAAATCGGAAAAAAAATCGGCAAAAAAATTCGGAAAAAATCGGAAAAAAAATTGGAAAAAAAATCGGAAAAAATCGGGAAAAATCGGGAAAAATCGGAAAAAAAATCGGCAAAAAAATTCGGAAAAAATCGGAAAAAATCGGGAAAAATCGGAAAAAAAATCGGAAAAAAAATCAGAAAAAAATCGGAAAAAATCGGAAAAAAAATTCGGAAAAAATCTGAAAAAATCTGAAAAAATCGGCAAAAAAATCGGCAAAAAAATTCGGAAAAAATCGGAAAAAATTGGGAAAAATCGGAAAAAAAATCGGAAAAAAAATCGGAAAAAATCGGAAAAAATCGGAAAAAAAATCGGAAAAAATCGGAAAAAATCGGGAAAAATCGGAAAAAAAATCGGAAAAAATCGGAAAAAATCGGAAAAAAAATCGGAAAAAAAATCGGGAAAAATCGGAAAAAAAATCGGAAAAAATCGGAAAAAATCGGAAAAAAAATCGGAAAAAAAATCGGGAAAAATCGGAAAAAAATTCGGAAAAAAAATTCGGAAAAAATCGGAAAAAAAATCGGAAAAAAAATCGGAAAAAATCGGAAAAAATCGGAAAAAAAATCGGGAAAAATCGGAAAATAAAATTGAAAAAAAATCGGAAAAAATCGGAAAAAATAACGGGAAAAAATCGGGAAAAATCGGAAATAATCGGCAAAAAAATCGGGAAAAAATCGGAAAAAATCGAAAAAATCGGGAAAAATCGGAAAAAAAATCGGAAAAAATCGGAAAAAATCGGGAAAAATCGGAAAAAAAATCGGAAAAAATCGGAAAAAATCGGAAAAAAAATCGGAAAAAAAATCGGGAAAAATCGGAAAAAAAATCGGAAAAAATCGGAAAAAATCGGAAAAAAAATCGGAAAAAAAATCGGGAAAAATCGGAAAAAAATTCGGAAAAAAAATTCGGAAAAAATCGGAAAAAAAATCGGAAAAAAAATCGGAAAAAATCGGAAAAAATCGGAAAAAAAATCGGGAAAAATCGGAAAATAAAATTGAAAAAAAATCGGAAAAAATCGGAAAAAATCGGAAAAAAAAATCGGAAAAAATCTGAAAAAATCGGGAAAAATCGGAAAAAAAATCGGCAAAAAAATTCGGAAAAAATCGGAAAAAAAATTGGAAAAAAAATCGGAAAAAATCGGGAAAAATCGGGAAAAATCGGAAAAAAAATCGGAAAAAAAAATCGGAAAAAATCGGAAAAAAAATCGGAAAAAAAATCGGAAAAAATCGGAAAAAATCGGAAAAAAATCGGGAAAAATCGGAAAATAAAATTGAAAAAAAATCGGAAAAAATCGGAAAAAATCGGAAAAAAAATTGGAAAAAAAATCGGAAAAAATCGGGAAAAATCGGGAAAAATCGGAAAAAAAATCGGAAAAAATCGGAAAAAAAATCGGAAAAAAAATCGGGAAAAATCGGGAAAAATCGGAAAAAAAATCGGAAAAAAAAATCGGAAAAAATCGGAAAAAAAATCGGAAAAAATCGGAAAATAAAATTGAAAAAAAATCGGAAAAAATCGGAAAAAATCGGAAAAAAAAATCGGAAAAATCTGAAAAAATCGGGAAAAATCGGCAAAAAAATCGGCAAAAAAATTCGGAAAAAATCGGAAAAAATCGGGAAAAATCGGAAAAAAAAATCGGGAAAAATCGGAAAATAAAATTGAAAAAAAATCGGAAAAAATCGGAAAAAATCTGAAAAAATCTGAAAAAATCGGGAAAAATCGGAAAAAAAATCGGCAAAAAAATTCGGAAAAAATCGGAAAAAATCGGGAAAAATCGGAAAAAAAATCGGAAAAAAAATCAGAAAAAAATCTGAAAAAATCGGAAAAAAAATTCGGAAAAAATCTGAAAAAATCTGAAAAAATCGGGAAAAATCGGCAAAAAAATCGGCAAAAAAATTCGGAAAAAATCGGAAAAAATCGGGAAAAATCGGAAAAAAAATCGGAAAAAAAATCGGAAAAAAAATCGGAAAAAATCGGAAAAAATCGGAAAAAAAATCGTGAAAAATCGGAAAATAAAATTGAAAAAAAATCGGAAAAAATCGGAAAAAATCGGAAAAAAAAATCTGAAAAAATCTGAAAAAATCGGGAAAAATCGGAAAAAAAATCGGCAAAAAAATTCGGAAAAAATCGGAAAAAAAATTGGAAAAAAAATCGGAAAAAATCGGGAAAAATCGGGAAAAATCGGAAAAAAAATCGGCAAAAAAATTCGGAAAAAATCGGAAAAAATCGGGAAAAATCGGAAAAAAAATCGGAAAAAAAATCAGAAAAAAATCGGAAAAAATCGGAAAAAAAATTCGGAAAAAATCTGAAAAAATCTGAAAAAATCGGCAAAAAAATCGGCAAAAAAATTCGGAAAAAATCGGAAAAAATTGGGAAAAATCGGAAAAAAAATCGGAAAAAAAATCGGAAAAAATCGGAAAAAATCGGAAAAAAATCGTGAAAAATCGGAAAAAAAATTGGCAAAAAAAACGGGAAAAAATCGGGAAAAATCGGAAATAATCGGCAAAAAAATCGGGAAAAAATCGGAAAAAATCGAAAAAATCGGGAAAAATCGGAAAAAAAATCGGAAAAAATCGGAAAAAATCGGGAAAAATCGGAAAAAAAATCGGAAAAAATTGGAAAAAATCGGAAAAAAAATCGGAAAAAAAATCGGGAAAAATCGGAAAAAAAATCGGAAAAAATCGGAAAAAATCGGAAAAAAAATCGGAAAAAAAATCGGGAAAAATCGGAAAAAAATTCGGAAAAAAAATTCGGAAAAAATCGGAAAAAAAATCGGAAAAAAAATCGGAAAAAATCGGAAAAAATCGGAAAAAAAATCGGGAAAAATCGGAAAATAAAATTGAAAAAAAATCGGAAAAAATCGGAAAAAATCGGAAAAAAAAATCGGAAAAAATCTGAAAAAATCGGGAAAAATCGGAAAAAAAATCGGCAAAAAAATTCGGAAAAAATCGGAAAAAAAATTGGAAAAAAAATCGGAAAAAATCGGGAAAAATCGGGAAAAATCGGAAAAAAAATCGGAAAAAAAAATCGGAAAAAATCGGAAAAAAAATCGGAAAAAAAATCGGAAAAAATCGGAAAAAATCGGAAAAAAATCGGGAAAAATCGGAAAATAAAATTGAAAAAAAATCGGAAAAAATCGGAAAAAAAATTGGAAAA
Source organism: Oncorhynchus mykiss (assembly GCF_057628025.1). Taxonomy (NCBI): domain Eukaryota; kingdom Metazoa; phylum Chordata; class Actinopteri; order Salmoniformes; family Salmonidae; genus Oncorhynchus; species Oncorhynchus mykiss. Next base: position 477,123 of record NW_028322098.1, read on the forward strand.
AAAATCGGAAAAAATCGGGAAAAATCGGGAAAAATCGGAAAAAAAATCGGAAAAAATCGGAAAAAAAATCGGAAAAAAAATCGGAAAAAAAATCGGGAAAAATCGGGAAAAATCGGAAAAAAAATCGGAAAAAAAAATCGGAAAAAATCGGAAAAAAAATCGGAAAAAATCGGAAAATAAAATTGAAAAAAAATCGGAAAAAATCGGAAAAAATCGGAAAAAAAAATCGGAAAAATCTGAAAAAATCGGGAAAAATCGGCAAAAAAATCGGCAAAAAAATTCGGAAAAAATCGGAAAAAATCGGGAAAAATCGGAAAAAAAAATCGGAAAAAATCGGAAAAAATCGGAAAAAATCGGGAAAAATCGGGAAAAATCGGAAAAAATCGGAAAAAATCGGAAAAAAAATCGGGAAAAATCGGAAAATAAAATTGAAAAAAAATCGGAAAAAATCTGAAAAAATCGGGAAAAATCGGAAAAAAAATCGGAAAAAAAATTCGGAAAAAATCGGAAAAAAAATTGGAAAAAAAATCGGAAAAAATCGGGAAAAATCGGGAAAAATCGGAAAAAAAATCGGAAAAAAAAATCGGAAAAAATCTGAAAAAAAATCGGAAAAAAAATCGGAAAAAATCGGAAAAAATCGGAAAAAAAATCGGGAAAAATCGGAAAATAAAATTGAAAAAAAATCGGAAAAAATCGGAAAAAATCGGAAAAAATCTGAAAAAATCGGGAAAAATCGGAAAAAAAATCGGCAAAAAAATTCGGAAAAATTCGGAAAAAATCGGGAAAAATCGGAAAAAAAATCGGAAAAAAAATCAGAAAAAAATCGGAAAAAATCGGAAAAAAAATTCGGAAAAAATCTGAAAAAATCAGAAAAAATCGGGAAAAATCGGCAAAAAAATCGGCAAAAAAATTCGGAAAAAATCGGAAAAAATCGGGAAAAATCGGAAAAAAAATCGGAAAAAAAATCGGAAAAAATCGGAAAAAATCGGAAAAAAATCGTGAAAAATCGGAAAAAAAATTGGCAAAAAAAACGGGAAAAAATCGGGAAAAATCGGAAATAATCGGCAAAAAAATCGGGAAAAAATCGGAAAAAATCGAAAAAATCGGGAAAAATCGGAAAAAAAATCGGAAAAAATCGGAAAAAATCGGGAAAAATCGGAAAAAAAATCGGAAAAAATCGGAAAAAATCGGAAAAAAAATCGGAAAAAAAATCGGGAAAAATCGGAAAAAAAATTGGAAAAAAAATCGGAAAAAATCGGGAAAAATCGGGAAAAATCGGAAAAAAAATCGGAAAAAAAAATCGGAAAAAATCGGAAAAAAAATCGGAAAAAAAATCGGGAAAAATCGGGAAAAATCGGAAAAAAAATCGGAAAAAAAAATCGGAAAAAATCGGAAAAAAAATCGGAAAAAAAATCGGAAAAAATCGGAAAAAATCGGAAAAAAAATCGGGAAAAATCGGAAAATAAAATTGAAAAAAAATCGGAAAAAATCGGAAAAAATCGGAAAAAAAAATCGGAAAAAATCTGAAAAAATCGGGAAAAATCGGAAAAAAAATCGGAAAAAAAATTCGGAAAAAATCGGAAAAAAAATTGGAAAAAAAATCGGAAAAAATCGGGAAAAATCGGGAAAAATCGGAAAAAAAATCGGAAAAAAAAATCGGAAAAAATCTGAAAAAAAATCGGAAAAAAAATCGGAAAAAATCGGAAAAAATCGGAAAAAAAATCGGGAAAAATCGGAAAATAAAATTGAAAAAAAATCGGAAAAAATCGGAAAAAATCTGAAAAAATCTGAAAAAATCGGGAAAAATCGGAAAAAAAATCGGCAAAAAAATTCGGAAAAAATCGGAAAAAATCGGGAAAAATCGGAAAAAAAATCGGAAAAAAAATCAGAAAAAAATCTGAAAAAATCGGAAAAAAAATTCGGAAAAAATCTGAAAAAATCTGAAAAAATCGGGAAAAATCGGCAAAAAAATCGGCAAAAAAATTCGGAAAAAATCGGAAAAAATCGGGAAAAATCGGAAAAAAAATCGGAAAAAAAATCGGAAAAAAAATCGGAAAAAATCGGAAAAAATCGGAAAAAAAATCGGGAAAAATCGGAAAATAAAATTGAAAAAAAATCGGAAAAAATCGGAAAAAATCGGAAAAAAAAATCTGAAAAAATCTGAAAAAATCGGGAAAAATCGGAAAAAAAATCGGCAAAAAAATTCGGAAAAAATCGGAAAAAAAATTGGAAAAAAAATCGGAAAAAATCGGGAAAAATCGGGAAAAATCGGAAAAAAAATCGGCAAAAAAATTCGGAAAAAATCGGAAAAAATCGGGAAAAATCGGAAAAAAAATCGGAAAAAAAATCAGAAAAAAATCGGAAAAAATCGGAAAAAAAATTCGGAAAAAATCTGAAAAAATCTGAAAAAATCGGCAAAAAAATCGGCAAAAAAATTCGGAAAAAATCGGAAAAAATCGGGAAAAATCGGAAAAAAAATCGGAAAAAAAATCGGAAAAAATCGGAAAAAATCGGAAAAAAATCGTGAAAAATCGGAAAAAAAATTGGCAAAAAAAACGGGAAAAAATCGGGAAAAATCGGAAATAATCGGCAAAAAAATCGGGAAAAAATCGGAAAAAATCGAAAAAATCGGGAAAAATCGGAAAAAAAATCGGAAAAAATCGGAAAAAATCGGGAAAAATCGGAAAAAAAATCGGAAAAAATCGGAAAAAATCGGAAAAAAAATCGGAAAAAAAATCGGGAAAAATCGGAAAAAAAATCGGAAAAAATCGGAAAAAATCGGAAAAAAAATCGGAAAAAAAATCGGGAAAAATCGGAAAAAAATTCGGAAAAAAAATTCGGAAAAAATCGGAAAAAAAATCGGAAAAAAAATCGGAAAAAATCGGAAAAAATCGGAAAAAAAATCGGGAAAAATCGGAAAATAAAATTGAAAAAAAATCGGAAAAAATCGGAAAAAATCGGAAAAAAAAATCGGAAAAAATCTGAAAAAATCGGGAAAAATCGGAAAAAAAATCGGCAAAAAAATTCGGAAAAAATCGGAAAAAAAATTGGAAAAAAAATCGGAAAAAATCGGGAAAAATCGGGAAAAATCGGAAAAAAAATCGGAAAAAAAAATCGGAAAAAATCGGAAAAAAAATCGGAAAAAAAATCGGAAAAAATCGGAAAAAATCGGAAAAAAATCGGGAAAAATCGGAAAATAAAATTGAAAAAAAATCGGAAAAAATCGGAAAAAATCGGAAAAAAAATTGGAAAAAAAATCGGAAAAAATCGGGAAAAATCGGGAAAAATCGGAAAAAAAATCGGAAAAAATCGGAAAAAAAATCGGAAAAAAAATCGGAAAAAAAATCGGGAAAAATCGGGAAAAATCGGAAAAAAAATCGGAAAAAAAAATCGGAAAAAATCGGAAAAAAAATCGGAAAAAATCGGAAAATAAAATTGAAAAAAAATCGGAAAAAATCGGAAAAAAAAATCGGAAAAATCTGAAAAAATCGGGAAAAATCGGCAAAAAAATCGGCAAAAAAATTCGGAAAAAATCGGAAAAAATCGGGAAAAATCGGAAAAAAAAATCGGAAAAAATCGGAAAAAAATCGGAAAAAATCGGGAAAAATCGGGAAAAATCGGAAAAAATCGGAAAAAATCGGAAAAAAAATCGGGAAAAATCGGAAAATAAAATTGAAAAAAAATCGGAAAAAATCTGAAAAAATCGGGAAAAATCGGAAAAAAAATCGGAAAAAAAATTCGGAAAAAATCGGAAAAAAAATTGGAAAAAAAATCGGAAAAAATCGGGAAAAATCGGGAAAAATCGGAAAAAAAATCGGAAAAAAAAATCGGAAAAAATCTGAAAAAAAATCGGAAAAAATCGGAAAAAATCGGAAAAAAAATCGGGAAAAATCGGAAAATAAAATTGAAAAAAAATCGGAAAAAATCTGAAAAAATCGGGAAAAATCGGAAAAAAAATCGGCAAAAAAATTCGGAAAAAATCGGAAAAAATCGGGAAAAATCGGAAAAAAAATCGGAAAAAAAATCAGAAAAAAATCTGAAAAAATCGGAAAAAAAATTCGGAAAAAATCTGAAAAACTCTGAAAAAATCGGGAAAAATCGGCAAAAAAATCGGCAAAAAAATTCGGAAAAAATCGGAAAAAATCGGGAAAAATCGGAAAAAAAATCGGAAAAAAAATCGGAAAAAAAATCGGAAAAAATCGGAAAAAATCGGAAAAAAAATCGGGAAAAATCGGAAAATAAAATTGAAAAAAAATCGGAAAAAATCGGAAAAAATCTGAAAAAAAAATCTGAAAAAATCTGAAAAAATCGGGAAAAATCGGAAAAAAAATCGGCAAAAAAATTCGGAAAAAATCGGAAAAAAAATTGGAAAAAAAATCGGAAAAAATCGGGAAAAATCGGGAAAAATCGGAAAAAAAATCGGCAAAAAAATTCGGAAAAAATCGGAAAAAATCGGGAAAAATCGGAAAAAAAATCGGAAAAAAAATCAGAAAAAAATCGGAAAAAATCGGAAAAAAAATTCGGAAAAAATCTGAAAAAATCTGAAAAAATCGGCAAAAAAATCGGCAAAAAAAATCGGAAAAAATCGGAAAAAATCGGGAAAAATCGGAAAAAAAATCGGAAAAAAAATCGGAAAAAATCGGAAAAAATCGGAAAAAAATCGTGAAAAATCGGAAAAAAAATTGGCAAAAAAAACGGGAAAAAATCGGGAAAAATCGGAAATAATCGGCAAAAAAATCGGGAAAAAATCGGAAAAAATCGAAAAAATCGGGAAAAATCGGAAAAAAAATCGGAAAAAATCGGAAAAAATCGGGAAAAATCGGAAAAAAAATCGGAAAAAATCGGAAAAAATCGGAAAAAAAATCGGAAAAAAAATCGGGAAAAATCGGAAAAAAAATCGGAAAAAATCGGAAAAAATCGGAAAAAAAATCGGAAAAAAAATCGGGAAAAATCGGAAAAAAATTCGGAAAAAAAATTCGGAAAAAATCGGAAAAAAAATCGGAAAAAAAATCGGAAAAAATCGGAAAAAATCGGAAAAAAAATCGGGAAAAATCGGAAAATAAAATTGAAAAAAAATCGGAAAAAATCGGAAAAAATCGGAAAAAAAAATCGGAAAAAATCGGAAAAAAAATCGGCAAAAAAATTCGGAAAAAATCGTAAAAAAATTGGAAAAAAAATCGGAAAAAATCGGGAAAAATCGGGAAAAATCGGAAAAAAAATCGGAAAAAAAAATCGGAAAAAATCGGAAAAAAAATCGGAAAAAAAATCGGAAAAAATCGGAAAAAATCGGAAAAAATCGGAAAAAATCGGAAAAAAAAATCGGAAAAAATCGGGAAAAATCGGAAAAAAAATCGGCAAAAAAATTCGGAAAAAATCGGAAAAAATCGGGAAAAAAATCAGAAAAAAATCGGAAAAAATCGGAAAAAAAATTCGGAAAAAATCTGAAAAAATCTGAAAAAATCTGGAAAAATCGGCAAAAAAATCGGCAAAAAAATTCGGAAAAAATCGGAAAAAATCGGGAAAAATCGGAAAAAAAATCGGAAAAAAAATCGGAAAAAATCGGAAAAAATCGGAAAAAAATCGTGAAAAATCGGAAAAAAAATTGGCAAAAAAAACGGGAAAAAATCGGGAAAAATCGGAAATAATCGGCAAAAAAATCGGGAAAAAATCGGAAAAAATCGAAAAAATCGGGAAAAATCGGAAAAAAAATCGGAAAAAATCGGAAAAAATCGGGAAAAATCGGAAAAAAAATCGGAAAAAATCGGAAAAAATCGGAAAAAAAATCGGAAAAAAAATCGGGAAAAATCGGAAAAAAAATCGGAAAAAAAAATCGGAAAAAATCGGAAAAAAAATCGGGAAAAAAATCGGAAAAAATCGGAAAAAATCGGAAAAAAAATCGGGAAAAATCGGAAAATAAAATTGAAAAAAAATCGGAAAAAATCGGAAAAAATCGGAAAAAAAAATCGGAAAAAATCTGAAAAAATCGGGAAAAATCGGAAAAAAAATCGGCAAAAAAATTCGGAAAAAATCGGAAAAAAAAATTGGAAAAAAAATCGGAAAAAATCGGGAAAAATCGGGAAAAATCGGAAAAAAAATCGGAAAAAAAAATCGGAAAAAATCGGAAAAAAAATCGGAAAAAAAATCGGAAAAAATCGGAAAAAATCGGAAAAAAAATCGGGAAAAATCGGAAAATAAAATTGAAAAAAAATCGGAAAAAATCGGAAAAAATCGGAAAAAAAATCGGGAAAAATCGGAAAAAAAATCGGGAAAAATCGGCAAAAAAATTGGCAAAAAAATTCGGAAAAAATCGGAAAAAATCGGGAAAAATCGGAAAAAAATCGGAAAAAAAATCAGAAAAAAATCGGAAAAAATCGGAAAAAAAATTCGGAAAAAATCTGAAAAAATCTGAAAAAATCGGGAAAAATCGGCAAAAAAATCGGCAAAAAAATTCGGAAAAAATCGGAAAAAATCGGGAAAAATCGGAAAAAAAATCGGAAAAAAAATCGGAAAAAATCGGAAAAAATCGGAAAAAAATCGTGAAAAATCGGAAAAAAAATTGGCAAAAAAAACAGGAAAAAATCGGGAAAAATCGGAAATAATCGGCAAAAAAATCGGGAAAAAATCGGAAAAAATCGAAAAAATCGGGAAAAATCGGAAAAAAAATCGGAAAAAATCGGAAAAAATCGGGAAAAATCGGAAAAAAAATCGGAAAAAAAATCGGAAAAAATCGGAAAAAATCGGAAAAAAAATCGGGAAAAATCGGAAAAAAAATCGGGAAAAATCGGCAAAAAAATTGGCAAAAAAATCGGGAAAAAATCGGGAAAAATCGGAAATAATCGGCAAAAAAATCGGGAAAAAATCGGGAAAAAATCAGGAAAATCGGCAAAAAAAAATCGGAAAAAATCGGGAAAAATTGGCAAAAAAATCGGAAAAAATCGGAAAAAATCGGGAAAAATCGGAAAAAAAATCGGAAAAAATCGGAAAAAATCGGAAAAAAAATCGGAAGAAAAATCGGGAAAAATCGGAAAAAAAATTGGAAAAAAAATCGGAAAAAATCGGAAAAAATCGGGAAAAATCGGAAAAAAAATCGGCAAAAAAATTCGGAAAAAATCGGAAAAAAAATCGGGAAAAATCGGAAAAAAAATCGGAAAAAAAAATCGGAAAAAATCGGAAAAAAATTTCGGAAAAAATCGGAAAAAATCTGAAAAAATCGGGAAAAATAGGCAAAAAAATAGGCAAAAAAAATCGGAAAAAATCGGAAAAAATCGGGAAAAATCGGAAAAAAAATCGGAAAAAAAATCGGAAAAAATCGGAAAAAATCGGAAAAAAATTCGGGAAAAATTTGAAAAAAATTTTGAAAAAAAATCGGAAAAAATCGGAAAAAATCGGAAAAAAAATCGTGAAAAATCGGAAAAAAAATTGGCAAAAAAATCGGGAAAAAATCGGGAAAAATCGGAAATAATCGGCAAAAAAATCGGGAAAAAATCGGGAAAAAATCAGGAAAATCGGCAAAAAAAATCGGAAAAAATCGGGAAAAATCGAAGAAAAAAATTCGGAAAAAATCGGAAAAAATCGGGAAAAACCGGAAAAAAAATCGGAAAAAATCGGAAAAAATCGGGAAAAATCGGAAAAAAAATCTGAAAAAATCGGAAAAAATCGGAAAAAAAATCGGGAAAAATCGGAAAAAAAATTTGAAAAAAAATCGGAAAAAATCGGAAATTTTTTTTGAAAAAAAATCGGAAAAAATCGGAAAAAATCGGAAAAAAATCGGGAAAAATCGGCAAAAAAATTGGCAAAAAAATCGGGAAAAAATCTGGAAAAATCGGAAATAATCGGCAAAAAAATCGGGAAAAAATCGGGAAAAAATCAGGAAAATCGGCAAAAAAAAATCGGAAAAAATCGGGAAAAATCGGAAAAAAAAATCGGAAAAAATCGGAAAAAATCGGGGAAAATCGGAAAAAAAATCGGAAAAAATCGGAAAAAATCGGAAAAAAAATCGGAAAAAAAATCGGGAAAAATCGGAAAATTTTTTTGAAAAAAAATCGGAAAAAATCGGAAAAAATCTGAAAAAAATCGGGAAAAATCGGCAAAAAAATTGGCAAAAAAATCGGGAAAAATCGGGAAAAATCGGGAAAAATCGGCAAAAAAATCGGGAAAAAATCGGGAAAAAATCAGGAAAATCGGCAAAAAAAAATCGGAAAAAATCGGGAAAAATCGGAAAAAAAAATCGGAAAAAATCGGAAAAAATCGGGAAAAATCGGAAAAAAAATCGGAAAAAATCGGAAAAAAATCGGAAAAAAAATCGGAAAAAAAATCGGGAAAAATCGGAAAAAAAATTGGAAAAAAAATCGGAAAAAATCGGAAAAAATCGGGAAAAATCGGAAAAAAAATCGGAAAAAAAAATCGGAAAAAATCGGAAAAAAAATCGGAAAAAAAATCGGAAAAAATCGGAAAAAATCGGAAAAAAAATCGGGAAAAATCGGAAAATAAAATTGAAAAAAAATCGGAAAAAATCGGAAAAAATCGGAAAAAAATCGGGAAAAATCTGCAAAAAAATTGGCAAAAAAATCGCGAAAAAATCGGAAAAAATCGGGAAAAATCGGAAAAAAAATCGGAAAAAAAATCGGAAAAAATCGGAAAAAATCGGGAAAAATCGGAAAAAAAAACGGGAAAAAATCAGGAGAATCGGCAAAAAAAATCGGAAAAAATCGGGAAAAATCGAAAAAAAAAATCGGAAATAAAAATCGGAAAAAATCGGAAAAAATCGGAAAAAAAATCGGGAAAAATCGGGAAAAATCGGAAAAAAATCGGAAAAAATATCGGAAAAAATCTGAAAAAATCGGACAAAAAATCAGAAAAAAATCGGAAAAAAATCGGAAAAAAATCGGGAAAAATCGGAAAAAAATTTCGGAAAAATTCGGAAAAAATCGGAAAAAAAATCCGAAAAAAAATCAGAAAAAAATCGGAAAAAATCGGAAAAAAATCGGAAAAAATCGGAAAAAAAATTCGGAAAAAATCGGAAAAAATCGGAAAAAAAATCGGGAAAAATTTGAAAAAAAATTTGAAAAAAAATCGGAAAAAATCGGAAAAAATCGGAAAAAAATCGTGAAAAATCGGCAAAAAAATCGGGAAAAATTGGAAAAAAAATTTGAAAAAAAATCGGAAAAAATCGGAAAAAAATCGTGAAAAATCGGCAAAAAAATTGGCAAAAAAATCGGGAAAAATCGGAAATAATCGGCAAAAAAATCGGGAAAAAATCGGGAAAAATCGGAAAAAAAATCAGAAAAAAATCGGAAAAATTCGGAAAAAATCGGAAAAAAAATCGGAAAAAAAATCAGAAAAAAATCGGAAAAAATCGGAAAAAAAATTCGGAAAAAATCGGAAAAAATCGGAAAAAAAATCGGGAAAAATCGGAAAAAAAATCGGGAAAAAATTCGGAAAAATTCGGAAAAAATCGGAAAAAAAATCGGAAAAAAAATCAGAAAAAAATCGGAAAAAATCGGAAAAAAATCGTGAAAAATCGGCAAAAAAATTGGCAAAAAAATCGGGAAAAAATCGGGAAAAATCGGAAATAATCGGCAAAAAAATCGGGAAAAAATCGGGAAAAATCGGAAAAAAAATTCGGAAAAATTCGGAAAAAATCGGAAAAAAAATCGGCAAAAATCGGAAAAAATCGGACAAAAAATCAGAAAAAAATCGGAAAAAAATCGAAAAAAAATCGGGAAAAATCGGAAAAAAAATCGGAAAAACAATCGGGAAAAATCGGAAAAAATCGGAAAAAAAATCTGAAAAAAATCTGGAAAAAATCGGGAAAAAATCGGAAAAAAAATCGGAAAAAATCGGGAAAAATCGGAAAAAATCGGGAAAAATCGACAAAAAAATCGGCAAAAAAATTCGGAAAAAATCGGAAAAAATCGGGAAAAATCGGAAAAAAACGGAAAAAAAATCGGGAAAATCGGAAAAAAAATTTGAAAAAAAATCGGAAAAAATCGGAAAAAATCGGAAAAAAATCGGGAAAAATCGGAAAAAAAATTTGAAAAAAAATCGGAAAAAATCGGAAAAAATCTGAAAAAAATCGGGAAAAATCTGCAAAAAAATTGGCAAAAAAATCGGGAAAAAATCGGGAAAAATCGGAAATAATCGGCAAAAAAATCGGGAAAAAATCGGAAAAAAAATCAGAAAAAAATCGGAAAAAATCGGAAAAAAAATTCGGAAAAAATCGGAAAAAATCTGAAAAAATCGGGAAAAATCGGCAAAAAAATCGGCAAAAAAATTCGGAAAAAATCGGAAAAAATCGGGAAAAATCGGAAAAAAATCGGAAAAAATCGGAAAAAATCTGAAAAAATCGGGAAAAATCGGCAAAAAAATCGGCAAAAAAATTCGGAAAAAATCGGAAAAAATCGGAAAAAATCGGAAAAAAATCGGGAAAAATCGGAAAAAAAATTTGAAAAAAAATCGGAAAAAATCGGAAAAAATCTGAAAAAAATCGGGAAAAATCTGCAAAAAAATTGGCAAAAAAATCGGGAAAAAATCGGGAAAAATCGGAAATAATCGGCAAAAAAATCGGGAAAAAATCGGAAAAAAAATCAGAAAAAAATCGGAAAAAATCGGAAAAAAAATTCGGAAAAAATCGGAAAAAATCTGAAAAAATCGGGAAAAATCGGCAAAAAAATCGGCAAAAAAATTCGGAAAAAATCGGAAAAAATCGGGAAAAATTTGAAAAAAAATTTGAAAAAAAATCGGAAAAAATTGGAAAAAATCGGAAAAAAATCGTGAAAAATCGGCAAAAAAATTGGCAAAAAAAATCGGGAAAAAATCGGGAAAAATCGGAAATAATCGGCAAAAAAATCGGGAAAAAATCGGAAAAAATCGGGAAAAATCGAAAAAAAAAATCGGAAAAAATCGGAAAAAATCGGGAAAAATCGGAAAAAAAATCGGAAAAAATCGGAAAAAATCGGGAAAAATCGGAAAAAAAATCGGAAAAAAAATCGGAAAAAATCGGGAAAAATCGGAAAAAAAATCGGGAAAAATCGGAAAAAAATTTTGAAAAAAAATCGGAAAAAATCGGAAAAAATCGGAAAAAAATCGGGAAAAATCGGAAATTTTTTTTGAAAAAAAATCGGAAAAAATCGGAAAAAATCGGAAAAAAATCGGGAAAAATCGGGAAAAATCGGCAAAAAAAATGGCAAAAAAATCGGGAAAAAATCGGGAAAAATCGGAAATAATCGGCAAAAAAATCGGGAAAAAATCGGGAAAAAATCAGGAAAATCGGCAAAAAAAAATCGGAAAAAATCGGGAAAAATCGGAAAAAAAAATCGGAAAAAATCGGAAAAAATCGGGAAAAATCGGAAAAAAAATCGGAAAAAATCGGAAAAAATCGGAAAAAAAATCGGGAAAAATCGGAAAATAAAATTGAGAAAAAAATCGGAAAAAATCGGAAAAAATCGGAAAAAAAATTCGGAAAAAATCGGAAAAAATCTGAAAAAATCGGGAAAAATCGGCAAAAAAATCGGCAAAAAAATTCGGAAAAAATCGGAAAAAATCGGGAAAAATCGGAAAAAAAATCGGAAAAAAAATCGGAAAAAAAATCAGAAAAAAATCGGAAAAAATCGGAAAAAATCGGAAAAAAAATCAGAAAAAAATCGGAAAAAATCGGGAAAAATCGGAAAAAAAATCGGAAAAAATCGGAAAAAATTGGAAAAAAATCGTGAAAAATCGGCAAAAAAATTGGCAAAAAAATCGGGAAAAAATCGGGAAAAATCGGAAATAATCGGCAAAAAAATCGGGAAAAAATCGGGAAAAAATCAGGAAAATCGGCAAAAAAAATCGGAAAAAATCGGGAAAAATCGGAAAAAAAAATCGGAAAAAATCGGAAAAAATCGGGAAAAATCGGAAAAAAAATCGGAAAAAATCGGAAAAAAAATCGGAAAAAAAATCGGAAAAAAAATCGGGAAAAATCGGAAAAAAAATTGGAAAAAAAATCGGAAAAAATCGGAAAACATCGGGAAAAATCGGAAAAAAATTCGGAAAAAAAAATCGGAAAAAATCGGAAATAAAATCGGAAAAAAAATCGGAAAAAATCGGAAAAAATCGGGAAAAATCGGCAAAAAAATCGGCAAAAAAAATCGGAAAAAATCGGAAAAAATCGGGAAAAATCGGAAAAAAAATCGGAAAAAAAATCGGAAAAAATCGGAAAAAATCGGAAAAAAATCGTGAAAAATCGGCAAAAAAATTTGCAAAAAAATCGGGAAAAAATCGGGAAAAATCGGAAATAATCGGCAAAAAAATCGGGAAAAAATCGGGAAAAAATCAGGAAAATCGGCAAAAAAAATCGGAAAAAATCGGGAAAAATCGGAAAAAAAAATCGGAAAAAATCGGAAAAAATCGGGAAAAATCGGAAAAAAAATCGGAAAAAATCGGAAAAAATCGGAAAAAAAATCGGAAAAAAAATCGGGAAAAATCGGAAAAAAAATTGGAAAAAAAATCGGAAAAAATCGGAAAACATCGGGAAAAATCGGAAAAAAATTCGGAAAAAAAAATCGGAAAAAATCGGAAATAAAATCGGAAAAAAAATCGGAAAAAATCGGAAAAAATCGGGAAAAATCGGCAAAAAAATCGGCAAAAAAAATCGGAAAAAATCGGAAAAAATCGGGAAAAATCGGGAAAAAATCGGAAAAAAAATCGGGAAAAAATCGGGAAAAAATCAGGAAAATCGGCAAAAAAAATCGGAAAAAATCGGGAAAAATCGGAAAAAAAAATCGGAAAAAATCGGAAAAAATCGGGAAAAATCGGAAAAAAAATCGGAAAAAATCGGAAAAAAAATCGGAAAAAAAATCGGGAAAAATCGGAAAAAAAATTGGAAAAAAAATCGGAAAAAATCGGAAAACATCGGGAAAAATCGGAAAAAAATTCGGAAAAAAAAATCGGAAAAAATCGGAAATAAAATCGGAAAAAAAATCGGAAAAAATCGGAAAAAATCGGGAAAAATCGGCAAAAAAATCGGCAAAAAAAATCGGAAAAAATCGGAAAAAATCGGGAAAAATCGGGAAAAAATCGGAAAAAAAATCGGAAAAAATCGGAAAAAATCGGAAAAAAATCGTGAAAAATCGGCAAAAAAATTGGCAAAAAAATCGGGAAAAAATCGGGAAAAATCGGAAATAATCGGTAAAAAAATCGGGAAAAAATCGGGAAAAAATCAGGAAAATCGGCAAAAAAAAATCGGAAAAAATCGGGAAAAATCGAAAAAAAAAATCGGAAAAAATCGAAAAAAATCGGGAAAAATCGGAAAAAAAATCGGAAAAAAAATCGGAAAAAAAATCAGAAAAAAATCGGAAAAAATCGGAAAAAAAAATCGGAAAAAATCGGAAAAAATCGGGAAAAATCGGCAAAAAAATCGGAAAAAAAATCGGAAAAAATCGGGAAAAATCGGAAAAAAATCGGAAAAAAAATCGGAAAAAAAATCGGAAAAAATCGGAAAAAATCGGAAAAAAATCGTGAAAAATCGGCAAAAAAATCGGGAAAAAATCGGGAAAAAATCGGGAAAAATCGGAAATAATCGGCAAAAAAATCGGGAAAAAATCGGGAAAAAATCAGGAAAATCGGCAAAAAAAATCGGAAAAAATCGGGAAAAATCGAAAAAAAAATTCGGAAAAAATCGGAAAAAATCGGGAAAAATCGGAAAAAAAATCGGAAAAAATCGGAAAAAATCGGGAAAAATCGGAAAAAAAATCGGGAAAAATCGGAAAAAAAATTGGAAAAAAAATCGGAAAAAATCGGAAAACATCTGGAAAAATCGGAAAAAAATTCGGAAAAAAAAATCGGAAAAAATCGGAAATAAAATCGGAAAAAAAATCGGAAAAAATCGGAAAAAATCGGGAAAAATCGGCAAAAAAATCGGCAAAAAAAATCGGAAAAAATCGGAAAAAATCGGGAAAAATCGGAAAAAAAATCGGAAAAAAAATCGGAAAAAATCGGAAAAAATCGGAAAAAAATCGTGAAAAATCGGCAAAAAAATTGGCAAAAAAATCGGGAAAAAATCGGGAAAAATCGGAAATAATCGGCAAAAAAATCGGGAAAAAATCGGGAAAAAATCAGGAAAATCGGCAAAAAAAATCGGAAAAAATCGGGAAAAATCGGAAAAAAAAATCGGAAAAAATCGGAAAAAATCGGGAAAAATCGGAAAAAAAATCGGAAAAAATCGGAAAAAATCGGAAAAAAAATCGGAAAAAAAATCGGGAAAAATCGGAAAAAAAATTGGAAAAAAAATCGGAAAAAATCGGAAAACATCGGGAAAAATCGGAAAAAAATTCGGAAAAAAAATTCGGAAAAAATCGGAAATAAAATCGGAAAAAAAATCGGAAAAAATCGGAAAAAATCGGGAAAAATCGGCAAAAAAATCGGCAAAAAAAATCGGAAAAAATCGGAAAAAATCGGGAAAAATCGGGAAAAAATCGGAAAAAAAATCGGAAAAAATCGGAAAAAATCGGAAAAAAATCGTGAAAAATCGGCAAAAAAATTGGCAAAAAAATCGGGAAAAAATCGGGAAAAATCGGAAATAATCGGCAAAAAAATCGGGAAAAAATCGGGAAAAAATCAGGAAAATCGGCAAAAAAAATCGGAAAAAATCGGGAAAAATCGAAAAAAAAATTCGGAAAAAATCTGAAAAAATCGGGAAAAATCGGAAAAAAAATCGGCAAAAAAATTCGGAAAAAATCGGAAAAAATCGGGAAAAATCGGAAAAAAAATAGGAAAAAAAATCAGAAAAAAATCTGAAAAAATCGGAAAAAAAATTCGGAAAAAATCTGAAAAAATCTGAAAAAATCGGGAAAAATCGGCAAAAAAATCGGCAAAAAAATTCGGAAAAAATCGGAAAAAATCGGGAAAAATCGGAAAAAAAATCGGAAAAAAAATCGGAAAAAAAATCGGAAAAAATCGGAAAAAATCGGAAAAAAAATCGGGAAAAATCGGAAAATAAAATTGAAAAAAAATCGGAAAAAATCGGAAAAAATCGGAAAAAAAAATCTGAAAAAATCTGAAAAAATCGGGAAAAATCGGAAAAAAAATCGGCAAAAAAATTCGGAAAAAATCGGAAAAAAAATTGGAAAAAAAATCGGAAAAAATCGGGAAAAATCGGGAAAAATCGGAAAAAAAATCGGCAAAAAAAATTCGGAAAAAATCGGAAAAAATCGGGAAAAATCGGAAAAAAAATCGGAAAAAAAATCAGAAAAAAATCGGAAAAAATCGGAAAAAAAATTCGGAAAAAATCTGAAAAAATCTGAAAAAATCGGCAAAAAAATCGGCAAAAAAAATCGGAAAAAATCGGAAAAAATCGGGAAAAATCGGAAAAAAAATCGGAAAAAAAATCGGAAAAAATCGGAAAAAATCGGAAAAAAATCGTGAAAAATCGGAAAAAAAATTGGCAAAAAAAACGGGAAAAAATCGGGAAAAATCGGAAATAATCGGCAAAAAAATCGGGAAAAAATCGGAAAAAATCGAAAAAATCGGGAAAAATCGGAAAAAAAATCGGAAAAAATCGGAAAAAATCGGGAAAAATCGGAAAAAAAATCGGAAAAAATCGGAAAAAATCGGAAAAAAAATCGGAAAAAAAATCGGGAAAAATCGGAAAAAAAATCGGAAAAAATCGGAAAAAATCGGAAAAAAAATCGGAAAAAAAATCGGGAAAAATCGGAAAAAAATTCGGAAAAAAAATTCGGAAAAAATCGGAAAAAAAATCGGAAAAAAAATCGGAAAAAATCGGAAAAAATCGGAAAAAAAATCGGGAAAAATCGGAAAATAAAATTGAAAAAAAATCGGAAAAAATCGGAAAAAATCGGAAAAAAAAATCGGAAAAAATCTGAAAAAATCGGGAAAAATCGGAAAAAAAATCGGAAAAAAAATTCGGAAAAAATCGGAAAAAAAATTGGAAAAAAAATCGGAAAAAATCGGGAAAAATCGGGAAAAATCGGAAAAAAAATCGGAAAAAAAAATCGGAAAAAATCGGAAAAAAAATCGGAAAAAAAATCGGAAAAAATCGGAAAAAATCGGAAAAAAATCGGGAAAAATCGGAAAATAAAATTGAAAAAAAATCGGAAAAAATCGGAAAAAATCGGAAAAAAAAATCGGAAAAAATCTGAAAAAATCGGGAAAAATCGGAAAAAAAATCGGCAAAAAAATTCGGAAAAAATCGGAAAAAATCGGGAAAAAAATCTGAAAAAAATCGGAAAAAATCGGAAAAAAAATTCGGAAAAAATCTGAAAAAATCTGAAAAAATCTGGAAAAATCGGCAAAAAAATCGGCAAAAAAATTCGGAAAAAATCGGAAAAAATCGGGAAAAATCGGAAAAAAAATCGGAAAAAAAATCGGAAAAAATCGGAAAAAATCGGAAAAAAATCGTGAAAAATCGGAAAAAAAATTGGCAAAAAAAACGGGAAAAAATCGGGAAAAATCGGAAATAATCGGCAAAAAAATCGGGAAAAAATCGGAAAAAATCGAAAAAATCGGGAAAAATCGGAAAAAAAATCGGAAAAAATCGGAAAAAATCGGGAAAAATCGGAAAAAAAATCGGAAAAAATCGGAAAAAATCGGAAAAAAAATCGGAAAAAAAATCGGGAAAAATCGGAAAAAAAATCGGAAAAAAAAATCGGAAAAAATCGGAAAAAAAATCGGAAAAAAAATCGGAAAAAATCGGAAAAAATCGGAAAAAAAATCGGGAAAAATCGGAAAATAAAATTGAAAAAAAATCGGAAAAAATCGGAAAAAATCGGAAAAAAAAATCGGAAAAAATCTGAAAAAATCGGGAAAAATCGGAAAAAAAATCGGCAAAAAAATTCGGAAAAAATCGGAAAAAAAAATTGGAAAAAAAATCGGAAAAAATCGGGAAAAATCGGGAAAAATCGGAAAAAAAATCGGAAAAAAAAATCGGAAAAAATCGGAAAAAAAATCGGAAAAAAAATCGGAAAAAATCGGAAAAAATCGGAAAAAAAATCGGGAAAAATCGGAAAATAAAATTGAAAAAAAATCGGAAAAAATCGGAAAAAATCGGAAAAAAAAATCGGAAAAAATCTGAAAAAATCGGGAAAAATCGGAAAAAAAATCGGCAAAAAAATTCGGAAAAAATCGGAAAAAATCGGGAAAAATCGGAAAAAAATCGGAAAAAAAATCAGAAAAAAATCGGAAAAAATCGGAAAAAAAATTCGGAAAAAATCTGAAAAAATCTGAAAAAATCGGGAAAAATCGGCAAAAAAATCGGCAAAAAAATTCGGAAAAAATCGGAAAAAATCGGGAAAAATCGGAAAAAAAATCGGAAAAAAAATCGGAAAAAATCGGAAAAAATCGGAAAAAAATCGTGAAAAATCGGAAAAAAAATTGGCAAAAAAAACAGGAAAAAATCGGGAAAAATCGGAAATAATCGGCAAAAAAATCGGGAAAAAATCGGAAAAAATCGAAAAAATCGGGAAAAATCGGAAAAAAAATCGGAAAAAATCGGAAAAAATCGGGAAAAATCGGAAAAAAAATCGGAAAAAAAATCGGAAAAAATCGGAAAAAATCGGAAAAAAAATCGGGAAAAATCGGAAAAAAAATCGGGAAAAATCGGCAAAAAAATTGGCAAAAAAATCGGGAAAAAATCGGGAAAAATCGGAAATAATCGGCAAAAAAATCGGGAAAAAATCGGGAAAAAATCAGGAAAATCGGCAAAAAAAAATCGGAAAAAATCGGGAAAAATTGGCAAAAAAATCGGAAAAAATCGGAAAAAATCGGGAAAAATCGGAAAAAAAATCGGAAAAAATCGGAAAAAATCGGAAAAAAAATCGGAAGAAAAATCGGGAAAAATCGGAAAAAAAAATGGAAAAAAAATCGGAAAAAATCGGAAAAAATCGGGAAAAATCGGAAAAAAAATCGGCAAAAAAATTCGGAAAAAATCGGAAAAAAAATCGGGAAAAATCGGAAAAAAAATCGGAAAAAAAAATCGGAAAAAATCGGAAAAAAATTTCGGAAAAAATCGGAAAAAATCGGAAAAAATCGGGAAAAATCGGCAAAAAAATAGGCAAAAAAATTCGGAAAAAAAATCGGAAAAAATCGGGAAAAATCGGAAAAAAAATCGGAAAAAAAATCGGAAAAAATCGGAAAAAATCGGAAAAAATTCGGGAAAAATTTGAAAAAAATTTTGAAAAAAAATCGGAAAAAATCGGAAAAAATCGGAAAAAAATCGTGAAAAATCGGAAAAAAAATTGGCAAAAAAATCGGGAAAAAATCGGGAAAAATCGGAAATAATCGGCAAAAAAATCGGGAAAAAATCGGGAAAAAATCAGGAAAATCGGCAAAAAAAATCGGAAAAAATCGGGAAAAATCGAAGAAAAAAATTCGGAAAAAATCGGAAAAAATCGGGAAAAACCGGAAAAAAAATCGGAAAAAATCGGAAAAAATCGGGAAAAATCGGAAAAAAAATCGGAAAAAATCGGAAAAAATCGGAAAAAAAATCGGGAAAAATCGGAAAAAAAATTTGAAAAAAAATCGGAAAAAATCGGAAATTTTTTTGAAAAAAAATCGGAAAAAATCGGAAAAAAATCGGGAAAAATCGGCAAAAAAATTGGCAAAAAAATCGGGAAAAAATCTGGAAAAATCGGAAATAATCGGCAAAAAAATCGGGAAAAAATCGGGAAAAAATCAGGAAAATCGGCAAAAAAAAATCGGAAAAAATCGGGAAAAATCGGAAAAAAAAATCGGAAAAAATCGGAAAAAATCGGGGAAAATCGGAAAAAAAATCGGAAAAAATCGGAAAAAATCGGAAAAAAAATCGGAAAAAAAATCGGGAAAAATCGGAAAATTTTTTTGAAAAAAAATCGGAAAAAATCGGAAAAAATCTGAAAAAAATCGGGAAAAATCGGCAAAAAAATTGGCAAAAAAATCGGGAAAAATCGGGAAAAATCGGGAAAAATCGGCAAAAAAATCGGGAAAAAATCGGGAAAAAATCAGGAAAATCGGCAAAAAAAAATCGGAAAAAATCGGGAAAAATCGGAAAAAAAAATCGGAAAAAATCGGAAAAAATCGGGAAAAATCGGAAAAAAAATCGGAAAAAATCGGAAAAAAATCGGAAAAAAAATCGGAAAAAAAATCGGGAAAAATCGGAAAAAAAATTGGAAAAAAAATCGGAAAAAATCGGAAAAAATCGGGAAAAATCGGAAAAAAATTCGGAAAAAAAAATCGGAAAAAATCGGAAAAAAAATCGGAAAAAAAATCGGAAAAAATCGGAAAAAATCGGAAAAAAAATCGGGAAAAATCGGAAAATAAAATTGAAAAAAAATCGGAAAAAATCGGAAAAAATCGGAAAAAAATCGGGAAAAATCTGCAAAAAAATTGGCAAAAAAATCGCGAAAAAATCGGAAAAAATCGGGAAAAATCGGAAAAAAAATCGGAAAAAAAATCGGAAAAAATCGGAAAAAATCGGGAAAAATCGGAAAAAAAAACGGGAAAAAATCAGGAGAATCGGCAAAAAAAATCGGAAAAAATCGGGAAAAATCGAAAAAAAAAATCGGAAATAAAAATCGGAAAAAATCGGAAAAAATCTGAAAAAAAATCGGGAAAAATCGGGAAAAATCGGAAAAAAATCGGAAAAAATATCGGAAAAAATCTGAAAAAATCGGACAAAAAATCAGAAAAAAATCGGAAAAAAATCGGAAAAAAATCGGGAAAAATCGGAAAAAAATTTCGGAAAAATTCGGAAAAAATCGGAAAAAAAATCCGAAAAAAAATCAGAAAAAAATCGGAAAAAATCGGAAAAAAATCGGAAAAAATCGGCAAAAAAATTCGGAAAAAATCGGAAAAAATCGGGAAAAATCGGAAAAAAACGGAAAAAAAATCGGGAAAATCGGAAAAAAATTTGAAAAAAAATCGGAAAAAATCGGAAAAAATCGGAAAAAAATCGGGAAAAATCGGAAAAAAAAATTGAAAAAAAATCGGGAAAAATCGGAAATAATCGGCAAAAAAATCGGGAAAAAATCGGAAAAAAAATCAGAAAAAAATCGGAAAAAATCGGAAAAAAAATTCGGAAAAATCGGAAAAATCTGAAAAAATCGGGAAAAATCGGCAAAAAAATCGGCAAAAAAATTCGGAAAAAATCGGAAAAAATCGGGAAAAATTTGAAAAAAAATTTGAAAAAAAATCGGAAAAAATTGGAAAAAATCGGAAAAAAATCGTGAAAAATCGGCAAAAAAATTGGCAAAAAAAATCGGGAAAAAATCGGGAAAAATCGGAAATAATCGGCAAAAAAATCGGGAAAAAATCGGGAAAAAATCAGGAAAATCGGCAAAAAAAATCGGAAAAAATCGGGAAAAATCGAAAAAAAAAATCGGAAAAAATCGGAAAAAATCGGGAAAAATCGGAAAAAAAATCGGAAAAAATCGGAAAAAATCGGGAAAAATCGGAAAAAAAATCGGAAAAAAAATCGGAAAAAATCGGGAAAAATCGGAAAAAAAATCGGGAAAAATCGGAAAAAAATTTTGAAAAAAAATCGGAAAAAATCGGAAAAAATCGGAAAAAAATCGGGAAAAATCGGAAATTTTTTTTGAAAAAAAATCGGAAAAAATCGGAAAAAATCGGAAAAAAATCGGGAAAAATCGGAAAAAATCGGGAAAAATCGGCAAAAAAAATGGCAAAAAAATCGGGAAAAATCGGGAAAAATCGGAAATAATCGGCAAAAAAATCGGGAAAAAATCGGGAAAAAATCAGGAAAATCGGCAAAAAAAAATCGGAAAAATCGGGAAAAATCGGAAAAAAAAATCGGAAAAAATCGGAAAAAATCGGGAAAAATCGGAAAAAAAATCGGAAAAAATCGGAAAAAATCGGAAAAAAAATCGGGAAAAATCGGAAAATAAAAATTGAGAAAAAAATACGGAAAAAATAGGAAAAATCGGAAAAAAATTAGGAAAAAATCGGAAAAAATATTGAAAAATAGGGAAAAATCGGCAAAAAAATCGGCAAAAAAATCAGAAAAATAGGAAAAAATCAGGAAAAATCGGAAAAAAAATCGGAAAAAAAATCGGAAAAAAAATCAGAAAAAATCGGAAAAAAAATATCAAAAATCGGAAAAAATCTGAAAAAATGGGAAAAATCGGCAAAAAAATAGGCAAAAAAATTGAAAAATAGGAAAAAATCGAAAAAATCGGAAAAAAAATCGGAAAAAAAATCGGAAGAAAAATCGGGAAAAATCGGAAAAAAAATGGAAAAAAAAATCGGAAAACGGAAAAAATCGGGAAAAATGAGAAAAAGAATGGGCGAAAAAATCCGGAAAAAATCGGAAAAAAAAATCGGGAAAAATCGGAAAAAAAATCGGAAAAAAAAATCGGAAAAAATCGGAAAAAAATGGAAAAAATCGGAAAAAATCGGAAAAAATCGGGAAAAATCGGCAAAAAAATAGGCAAAAAAATTAGGAAAAAATCGGAAAAAATGGGAAAAATCGGAAAAAAAATCGGAAAAAAAATCAGAAAAATCGAAAAAATGAAAAGAATTTCGGGAAAAATTGAAAAAAGATTTGAAAAAAAATGCAAAAATCGGGAGAAAATGAGCAAAAAGATCGTGAAAAAATCGGAAAAAAAAATTGGCAAAAAAATCGGGAAAAAATTGGGAAAAATCGGAAATAATCGGAAAAAATCGGGAAAAATCGAAAAAAAATCGGAAAAAATCGGAAAAAATCGAAAAAAAATCGGGAAAAATCGGAAAAAAAATTAAAAAAAAATTGGAAAAAACTGGAAAATTTTTTTGAAAAAAAATTGGAAAAAATCGGAAAAAATCTGAAAAAATCGGGAAAAATGACAAAAATAGGCAAAAAAATTCTGAAAAAATCGGAAAAAATCGGAAAAAATGGGAAAAAAATCGGAAAAAAATAGGAAGAAAAATCGGGAAAAATCGGAAAAAAAAAATGGAAAAAAAATCGGAAAAAATCGGAAAAAATCGGGAAAAATCGGAAAAAAAATCGGCAAAAAAATTCGGAAAAAATCGGAAAAAAAATCGGGAAAAATCGGAAAAAAATCTGGAAAAAAATCGGAAAAAATCGGAAAAAATTTTCGGAAAAAATCGGAAAAAATCGGAAAAAATCGGGAAAAATCGGCAAAAAAATAGGCAAAAAAATTCGGAAAAAATCGAAAAATCGGGAAAAATCGGAAAAAAATGAAAAAAATCAAAAAAAAGTCGAAAAATCGGAAAAAAAATCAGAAAAATCTGAAAAAATATGAAAAAATCGGGAAAAATCGGCAAAAAAATCGGCAAAAAAATTCGGAAAAAATCGGAAAAAATCGGGAAAAATAGGAAAAAAAATCGGAAAAAAAATCGGAAAAAATCAAAAAATCGGAAAAAAATCGTGAAAAATCGGAAAAAAAATTGGCAAAAAAAACAGGAAAAAATCGGGAAAAATGGAAATAATTGACAAAAAAATCGGGAAAAAATCGGAAAAAATCGAAAAAAGTGGAAAAATCGGAAAAAAAATATCGGAAAAAATCGGAAAAAATCGGGAAAAATCGGAAAAAAAATCGGAAAAAAAATCGGAAAAAATCGGAAAAAATCGGAAAAAAAATCGGGAAAATCGGAAAAAAAATAGGAAAAACGGCAAAAAAATTGGCAAAAAAATCGGGAAAAAATCGGGAAAAATGGAAATAAGCAAAAAAATAGGGAAAAAATGGAAAAAATAGGAAAATCGGCAAAAAAAAAAATCGGAAAAAATAGGGAAAAATGACGGAAAAAAATCGGAAAAAATCAGAAAAATCGGGAAAAATCGGAAAAAAAATCAGAAAAATCGGAAAAAATAGGAAGAAAATCGGAAGAAAAATCGGGAAAAATCAGAAAAAAAAAATGGAAAAAAAAATGGGAGAAAAATCGGAAAAAATCGGGAAAAATCGGAAAAAAAATCGGCAAAAAAATCGGGAAAAATCGGAAAAAAAATCGGAAAAAAAAAATGGAAAAAATCGGAAAAAAATTTCAGAAAAATCGAAAAAATCGGAAAAAATAGGGAAAAATAGGCAAAAAAATAGGCAAAAAAATAGGAAAAAATCGGAAAAAATGGGGAGGAGTTCGGAAAGAAAATAGGAAAAAAAATCAGAAAAATCAGAAAAAGTGGAAAAAAGATAGGAAAAATTTGAAAAAAATTTTGAAGAAAATCGGAAAAAATCGGAAAAAATCGGAAAAATAGGAAAAAAAATCGGGAAAAATGGAAAAAAAATCGGGAAAAATCGGCAAAAAAATTGGCAAAAAGAATCGGGAAAAAATAGGGAAAAATGGGAATAATGAGCAAAAAATTCAGGAAAAGATAGGAAAGAATAGGGAAAATAAGCAAGAAAATCAGAAGATCGGGAAAAATTGGCAAAAGAATCGGAAAAATAGGAAGAATAGGGAAAAATGGAAAAAAAAATCGGAAAAAATCAGAAAAATCGGAAAGAAAATCGGAAGAAAATGTGGGAAAAATCGGAAAAAAAGAATGGAAAGAAAATCAGAAAAATGCGAAAAATAGGGAAAAATCGGAAAAAAGAATCGGCAAAAAAATTCAGAAAAAGTGGAAAAAAATGAGGAAAATTGGAAAAAAATGAGAAAAAAAATGGAAGAAACTGGAAAAAGATTCAGAAAAATAGGAAGAATCGGAAAAATCGGGAAGATGGGCGAAAAGATGGGCGAAAAAATTCAGAAGAATCGGAAGAAGATCGGGAAAATGGGAAAAAGAATGGGAAAAAAAGTGGGAAAAATCAGAAAGAGTGGAAAAAATTCAGGAAGAGTGTGAAAAAAGAGTTGAAGAAAATAGGAAGAAGATCGGAAGAATAGGAAAAAATGGTGAAAATCAGAAAAGAATGGCAAGAAAATAGGGAAAAAATGAGGAAAAATGGGAATAATGAGCAAAAAATAAGGGGAAAAATCAGGAAAAGATAGGGAGAATGGGCAAAAAGAATCAGAAAGAGTGGGAAAAGTGGAAGAAAAATTGAGAAAAAGTGGGAGAAAATTGAGGAAAACAGGAAGAAAATAGGAAGAAGTAGGAAGAATGGGGAAAATCAGAAAGAATAGGAAGAAAATCGGAAAAAACGGAAAAAAAATCGGGAAAAATCGGAAAAAAAATTTGAAAAAAAATCGGAAAAAATCGGAAATTTTTTTTGAAAAAAAATCGGAAAAAATCGGAAAAAAATCGTGGAAAAATCGGCAAAAAAATTGGCAAAAAAATCGGGAAAAAATCTGGAAAAATCGGAAATAATCGGCAAAAAAATCGGGAAAAAATCGGGAAAAAATCAGGAAAATCGGCAAAAAAAAATCGGAAAAAATCGGGAAAAATCGGAAAAAAAAATCGGAAAAAATCGGAAAAAATCGGGAAAATCGGAAAAAAAATCGGAAAAAATCGGAAAAAATCGGAAAAAAAATCGGAAAAAAAATCGGGAAAAATCGGAAAATTTTTTTGAAAAAAAATCGGAAAAATCGGAAAAAATCTGAAAAAAATCGGGAAAAATCGGCAAAAAAATTGGCAAAAAAATCGGGAAAAATCGGGAAAAATCGGGAAAAATCGGCAAAAAAATCGGGAAAAAATCGGGAAAAAATCAGGAAAATCGGCAAAAAAAAATCGGAAAAAATCGGGAAAAATCGGAAAAAAAAATCGGAAAAAATCGGAAAAAATCGGGAAAAATCGGAAAAAAAATCGGAAAAAATCGGAAAAAAATCGGAAAAAAAATCGGAAAAAAATCGGGAAAAATCGGAAAAAAAATTGGAAAAAAAATCGGAAAAAATCGGAAAAAATCGGGAAAAATCGGAAAAAAATTCGGAAAAAAAAATCGGAAAAAATCGGAAAAAAAATCGGAAAAAAAATCGGAAAAAATCGGAAAAAATCGGAAAAAAAATCGGGAAAAATCGGAAAATAAAATTGAAAAAAAATCGGAAAAAATCGGAAAAAATCGGAAAAAAATCGGGAAAAATCTGCAAAAAAATTGGCAAAAAAATCGCGAAAAAATCGGAAAAATCGGGAAAAATCGGAAAAAAATCGGAAAAAAATCGGAAAAAATCGGAAAAAATCGGGAAAAATCGGAAAAAAAAACGGGAAAAAATCAGGAGAATCGGCAAAAAAAATCGGAAAAAATCGGGAAAAATCGAAAAAAAAAATCGGAAATAAAAATCGGAAAAAATCGGAAAAAATCTGAAAAAAAATCGGGAAAAATCGGGAAAAATCGGAAAAAAATCGGAAAAAATATCGGAAAAAATCTGAAAAAATCGGACAAAAAATCAGAAAAAAATCGGAAAAAAATCGGAAAAAAATCGGGAAAAATCGGAAAAAAATTTCGGAAAAATTCGGAAAAAATCGGAAAAAAAATCCGAAAAAAAATCAGAAAAAAATCGGAAAAAATCGGAAAAAAATCGGAAAAAATCGGCAAAAAAATTCGGAAAAAATCGGAAAAAATCGGGAAAAATCGGAAAAAAACGGAAAAAAAATCGGGAAAATCGGAAAAAAATTTGAAAAAAAATCGGAAAAAATCGGAAAAAATCGGAAAAAAATCGGGAAAAATCGGAAAAAAAAATTGAAAAAAAATCGGGAAAAATCGGAAATAATCGGCAAAAAAATCGGGAAAAAATCGGAAAAAAAATCAGAAAAAAATCGGAAAAAATCGGAAAAAAAATTCGGAAAAAATCGGAAAAAATCTGAAAAAATCGGGAAAAATCGGCAAAAAAATCGGCAAAAAAATTCGGAAAAAATCGGAAAAAATCGGGAAAAATTTGAAAAAAAATTTGAAAAAAAATCGGAAAAAATTGGAAAAAATCGGAAAAAAATCGTGAAAAATCGGCAAAAAAATTGGCAAAAAAAATCGGAAAAAATCGGGAAAAATCGAAAAAAAAAATCGGAAAAAATCGGAAAAAATCGGGAAAAATCGGAAAAAAAATCGGAAAAAATCGGAAAAATCGGGAAAAATCGGAAAAAAAATCGGAAAAAAAATCGGAAAAAATCGGGAAAAATCGGAAAAAAAATCGGGAAAAATCGGAAAAAAATTTTGAAAAAAAATCGGAAAAAATCGGAAAAAATCGGAAAAAAATCGGGAAAAATCGGAAATTTTTTTTGAAAAAAAATCGGAAAAAATCGGAAAAAATCGGAAAAAAATCGGGAAAAATCGGAAAAAATCGGGAAAAATCGGCAAAAAAAATGGCAAAAAAATCGGGAAAAAATCGGGAAAAATCGGAAATAATCGGCAAAAAAATCGGGAAAAAATCGGGAAAAATCAGGAAAATCGGCAAAAAAAAATCGGAAAAAATCGGGAAAAATCGGAAAAAAAAATCGGAAAAAATCGGAAAAATCGGGAAAAATCGGAAAAAAAATCGGAAAAAATCGGAAAAAATCGGAAAAAAAATCGGGAAAAATCGGAAAATAAAATTGAGAAAAAAATCGGAAAAAATCGGAAAAAATCGGAAAAAAAATTCGGAAAAAATCGGAAAAAATCTGAAAAAATCGGGAAAAATCGGCAAAAAAATCGGCAAAAAAATTCGGAAAAAATCGGAAAAATCGGGAAAAATCGGAAAAAAAATCGGAAAAAAAATCGGAAAAAAAATCAGAAAAAATCGGAAAAAAAATTCGGAAAAAATCGGAAAAAATCTGAAAAAATCGGGAAAAATCGGCAAAAAAATCGGCAAAAAAATTCTGAAAAAATCGGAAAAAATCGGAAAAAATCGGAAAAAAAATCGGAAAAAAAATCGGAAGAAAAATCGGGAAAAATCGGAAAAAAAAATGGAAAAAAAATCGGAAAAAATCGGAAAAAATCGGGAAAAATCGGAAAAAAAATCGGCAAAAAATTCGGAAAAAATCGGAAAAAAATCGGGAAAAATCGGAAAAAAAATCGGAAAAAAAATCGGAAAAAATCGGAAAAAAATTTCGGAAAAATCGGAAAAAATCGGAAAAAATCGGGAAAAATCGGCAAAAAAATAGGCAAAAAAATTCGGAAAAAATCGGAAAAAATCGGGAAAAATCGGAAAAAAAATCGGAAAAAAAATCGGAAAAAATCGGAAAAAATCGGAAAAAAATTCGGGAAAAATTTGAAAAAAATTTTGAAAAAAAATCGGAAAAAATCGGAAAAAATCGGAAAAAAATCGTGAAAAATCGGAAAAAAAATTGGCAAAAAAATCGGGAAAAAATCGGGAAAAATCGGAAATAATCGGAAAAAATCGGAAAAATCGGAAAAAAATCGGAAAAAAATCGGAAAAAATCGGAAAAAAAATCGGGAAAAATCGGAAAAAAAATTTGAAAAAAAATCGGAAAAAATCGGAAAATTTTTTTGAAAAAAAATCGGAAAAAATCGGAAAAAATCTGAAAAAATCGGGAAAAATCGGCAAAAAAATCGGCAAAAAATTCTGAAAAAATCGGAAAAAATCGGAAAAAATCGGAAAAAAAATCGGAAAAAAAATCGGAAGAAAAATCGGGAAAAATCGGAAAAAAAATGGAAAAAAAATCGGAAAAAATCGGAAAAAATCGGGAAAAATCGGAAAAAAAATCGGCAAAAAAATTCGGAAAAAATCGGAAAAAAAATCGGGAAAAATCGGAAAAAAAATCGGAAAAAAAAATCGGAAAAAATCGGAAAAAATTTTCGGAAAAAATCGGAAAAAATCGGAAAAAATCGGGAAAAATCGGCAAAAAAATAGGCAAAAAAATTCGGAAAAAATCGGAAAAAATCGGGAAAAATCGGAAAAAAAATCGGAAAAAAAATCGGAAAAAATCGGAAAAAATCGGAAAAAAATTCGGGAAAAATTTGAAAAAAATTTTGAAAAAAAATCGGAAAAAATCGGAAAAAATCGGAAAAAAATCGTGAAAAATCGGAAAAAAAATTGGCAAAAAAATCGGGAAAAAATCGGGAAAAATCGGAAATAATCGGAAAAAATCGGGAAAAATCGGAAAAAAAATCGGAAAAAATCGGAAAAAATCGGAAAAAAAATCGGGAAAAATCGGAAAAAAAATTTGAAAAAAAATCGGAAAAAATCGGAAATTTTTTTGAAAAAAATCGGAAAAAATCGGAAAAAATCGGAAAAAAATCGGGAAAAATCGGCAAAAAAATTGGCAAAAAATCGGGAAAAAATCTGGAAAAATCGGAAATAATCGGCAAAAAAATCGGGAAAAAATCGGGAAAAATCAGGAAAATCGGCAAAAAAAAATCGGAAAAAATCGGGAAAAATCGGAAAAAAAAATCGGAAAAAATCGGAAAAAATCGGGGAAAATCGGAAAAAAAATCGGAAAAAATCGGAAAAAATCGGAAAAAAAATCGGAAAAAAAATCGGGAAAAATCGGAAAATTTTTTTGAAAAAAAATCGGAAAAAATCGGAAAAAATCTGAAAAAAATCGGGAAAAATCGGCAAAAAAATTGGCAAAAAATCGGGAAAAATCGGGAAAAATCGGGAAAAATCGGCAAAAAAATCGGGAAAAAATCGGGAAAAAATCAGGAAAATCGGCAAAAAAAAATCGGAAAAAATCGGGAAAAATCGGAAAAAAAAATCGGAAAAAATCGGAAAAAATCGGGAAAAATCGGAAAAAAAATCGGAAAAAATCGGAAAAAAATCGGAAAAAAAATCGGAAAAAAAATCGGGAAAAATCGGAAAAAAAATTGGAAAAAAAATCGGAAAAAATCGGAAAAAATCGGGAAAAATCGGAAAAAAATTCGGAAAAAAAAATCGGAAAAAATCGGAAAAAAAATCGGAAAAAAAATCGGAAAAAATCGGAAAAAATCGGAAAAAAAATCGGGAAAAATCGGAAAATAAAATTGAAAAAAAATCGGAAAAAATCGGAAAAAATCGGAAAAAAATCGGGAAAAATCTGCAAAAAATTGGCAAAAAAATCGCGAAAAAATCGGAAAAAATCGGGAAAAATCGGAAAAAAAATCGGAAAAAAAATCGGAAAAAATCGGAAAAATCGGGAAAAATCGGAAAAAAAAACGGGAAAAAATCAGGAGAATCGGCAAAAAAAATCGGAAAAATCGGGAAAAATCGAAAAAAAAATCGGAAATAAAAATCGGAAAAAATCGGGAAAAATCGGAAAAAAAATCGGCAAAAAAATTCGGAAAAATCGGAAAAAATCGGGAAAAATCGGAAAAAAATCGGAAAAAAAATCAGAAAAAAATCGGAAAAAATCGGAAAAAAAATTCGGAAAAAATCTGAAAAAATCTGAAAAAATCGGGAAAAATCGGCAAAAAAATCGGCAAAAAAATTCGGAAAAAATCGGAAAAAATCGGGAAAAATCGGAAAAAAAATCGGAAAAAAAATCGGAAAAAATCGGAAAAAATCGGAAAAAAATCGTGAAAAATCGGAAAAAAAATTGGCAAAAAAAACAGGAAAAAATCGGGAAAAATCGGAAATAATCGGCAAAAAAATCGGGAAAAAATCGGAAAAAATCGAAAAAATCGGGAAAAATCGGAAAAAAAATCGGAAAAAATCGGAAAAAATCGGGAAAATCGGAAAAAAATCGGAAAAAAATCGGAAAAAATCGGAAAAAATCGGAAAAAAAATCGGGAAAAATCGGAAAAAAAATCGGGAAAAATCGGCAAAAAAATTGGCAAAAAAATCGGGAAAAAATCGGGAAAAATCGGAAATAATCGGCAAAAAAATCGGGAAAAAATCGGGAAAAAATCAGGAAAATCGGCAAAAAAAAATCGGAAAAAATCGGGAAAAATTGGCAAAAAAATCGGAAAAAATCGGAAAAAATCGGGAAAAATCGGAAAAAAAATCGGAAAAAATCGGAAAAAATCGGAAAAAAAATCGGAAGAAAAATCGGGAAAAATCGGAAAAAAAAATGGAAAAAAAATCGGAAAAAATCGGAAAAAATCGGGAAAAATCGGAAAAAAAATCGGCAAAAAAATTCGGAAAAAATCGGAAAAAAAATCGGGAAAAATCGGAAAAAAAATCGGAAAAAAAAATCGGAAAAAATCGGAAAAAAATTTCGGAAAAAATCGGAAAAAATCGGAAAAAATCGGGAAAAATCGGCAAAAAAATAGGCAAAAAAATTCGGAAAAAATCGGAAAAAATCGGGAAAAATCGGAAAAAAAATCGGAAAAAAAATCGGAAAAAATCGGAAAAAATCGGAAAAAAATTCGGGAAAAATTTGAAAAAAATTTTGAAAAAAAATCGGAAAAAATCGGAAAAAATCGGAAAAAATCGGAAAAAAAATCGGGAAAAATCGGAAAAAAAATCGGGAAAAATCGGCAAAAAAATTGGCAAAAAAATCGGGAAAAAATCGGGAAAAATCGGAAATAATCGGCAAAAAAATCGGGAAAAAATCGGGAAAAAATCAGGAAAATCGGCAAAAAAAAATCGGAAAAAATCGGGAAAAATTGGCAAAAAAATCGGAAAAATCGGAAAAAATCGGGAAAAATCGGAAAAAAAATCGGAAAAAATCGGAAAAAATCGGAAAAAAAATCGGAAGAAAAATCGGGAAAAATCGGAAAAAAAAATGGAAAAAAAATCGGAAAAAATCGGAAAAAATCGGGAAAAATCGGAAAAAAAATCGGCAAAAAAATTCGGAAAAAATCGGAAAAAAAATCGGGAAAAATCGGAAAAAAAATCGGAAAAAAAAAATCGGAAAAAATCGGAA
Organism: Oncorhynchus mykiss; assembly: GCF_057628025.1. Taxonomy (NCBI): domain Eukaryota; kingdom Metazoa; phylum Chordata; class Actinopteri; order Salmoniformes; family Salmonidae; genus Oncorhynchus; species Oncorhynchus mykiss. Next base: position 507,685 of record NW_028322098.1, read on the forward strand.
AAAAATTTCGGAAAAAATCGGAAAAAATCGGAAAAAATCGGGAAAAATCGGCAAAAAAATAGGCAAAAAAATTCGGAAAAAATCGGAAAAATCGGGAAAAATCGGAAAAAAATCGGAAAAAAAATCGGAAAAAATCGGAAAAAATCGGAAAAAAATTCGGGAAAAATTTGAAAAAAATTTTGAAAAAAATCGGAAAAAATCGGAAAAAATCGGAAAAAAATCGTGAAAAATCGGAAAAAAAATTGGCAAAAAAATCGGGAAAAAATCGGGAAAAATCGGAAATAATCGGCAAAAAAATCGGGAAAAAATCGGGAAAAAATCAGGAAAATCGGCAAAAAAAATCGGAAAAAATCGGGAAAAATCGAAGAAAAAAATTCGGAAAAAATCGGAAAAAATCGGGAAAAACCGGAAAAAAAATCGGAAAAAATCGGAAAAAAATCGGGAAAAATCGGAAAAAAAATCGGAAAAAATCGGAAAAAATCGGAAAAAAAATCGGGAAAAATCGGAAAAAAAATTTGAAAAAAAATCGGAAAAAATCGGAAATTTTTTTTGAAAAAAAATCGAAAAAATCGGAAAAAAATCGGGAAAAATCGGCAAAAAAATTGGCAAAAAAATCGGGAAAAAATCTGGAAAAATCGGAAATAATCGGCAAAAAAATCGGGAAAAAATCGGGAAAAAATCAGGAAAATCGGCAAAAAAAAATCGGAAAAAATCGGGAAAAATCGGAAAAAAAAATCGGAAAAAATCGGAAAAAATCGGGGAAAATCGGAAAAAAAATCGGAAAAAATCGGAAAAAATCGGAAAAAAAATCGGAAAAAAAATCGGGAAAAATCGGAAAATTTTTTTGAAAAAAAATCGGAAAAAATCGGAAAAAATCTGAAAAAAATCGGGAAAAATCGGCAAAAAAATTGGCAAAAAAATCGGGAAAAATCGGGAAAAATCGGGAAAAATCGGCAAAAAAATCGGGAAAAAATCGGGAAAAAATCAGGAAAATCGGCAAAAAAAAATCGGAAAAAATCGGGAAAAATCGGAAAAAAAAATCGGAAAAAATCGGAAAAAATCGGGAAAAATCGGAAAAAAAATCGGAAAAAATCGGAAAAAAATCGGAAAAAAATCGGAAAAAAAATCGGGAAAAATCGGAAAAAAAATTGGAAAAAAAATCGGGAAAAATCGGAAAAAAAAATGGAAAAAAATCGGAAAAAATCGGAAAAAATCGGGAAAAATCGGAAAAAAAATCGGCAAAAAAATTCGGAAAAAATCGGAAAAAAAATCGGGAAAAATCGGAAAAAAAATCGGAAAAAAAAATCGGAAAAAATCGGAAAAAAATTTCGGAAAAAATCGGAAAAAATCGGAAAAAATCGGGAAAAATCGGCAAAAAAATAGGCAAAAAAATTCGGAAAAAATCGGAAAAAATCGGGAAAAATCGGAAAAAAAATCGGAAAAAAAATCGGAAAAAATCGGAAAAAATCGGAAAAAAATTCGGGAAAAATTTGAAAAAAATTTTGAAAAAAAATCGGAAAAAATCGGAAAAAATCGGAAAAAAATCGTGAAAAATCGGAAAAAAAATTGGCAAAAAAATCGGGAAAAAATCGGGAAAAATCGGAAATAATCGGCAAAAAAATCGGGAAAAAATCGGGAAAAAATCAGGAAAATCGGCAAAAAAAAATCGGAAAAAATCGGGAAAAATCGAAGAAAAAAATTCGGAAAAAATCGGAAAAAATCGGGAAAAACCGGAAAAAAAATCGGAAAAAATCGGAAAAAATCGGGAAAAATCGGAAAAAAAATCGGAAAAAATCGGAAAAAATCGGAAAAAAATCGGGAAAAATCGGAAAAAAATTTGAAAAAAAATCGGAAAAAATCGGAAATTTTTTTTGAAAAAAAATCGGAAAAAATCGGAAAAAAATCGGGAAAAATCGGCAAAAAAATTGGCAAAAAAATCGGGAAAAAATCTGGAAAAATCGGAAATAATCGGCAAAAAAATCGGGAAAAAATCGGGAAAAAATCAGGAAAATCGGCAAAAAAAATCGGAAAAAATCGGGAAAAATCGGAAAAAAAAATCGGAAAAAATCGGAAAAAATCGGGGAAAATCGGAAAAAAAATCGGAAAAAATCGGAAAAAATCGGAAAAAAAATCGGAAAAAAAATCGGGAAAAATCGGAAATTTTTTTGAAAAAAATCGGAAAAAATCGGAAAAAATCTGAAAAAAATCGGGAAAAATCGGCAAAAAAATTGGCAAAAAAATCGGGAAAAATCGGGAAAAATCGGGAAAAATCGGCAAAAAAATCGGGAAAAAATCGGGAAAAAATCAGGAAAATCGGCAAAAAAAAATCGGAAAAAATCGGGAAAAATCGGAAAAAAAAATCGGAAAAAATCGGAAAAAATCGGGAAAAATCGGAAAAAAAATCGGAAAAAATCGGAAAAAAATCGGAAAAAAAATCGGAAAAAAAATCGGGAAAATCGGAAAAAAAATTGGAAAAAAAATCGGAAAAAATCGGAAAAAATCGGGAAAAATCGGAAAAAAATTCGGAAAAAAAATCGGAAAAAATCGGAAAAAAAATCGGAAAAAAAATCGGAAAAAATCGGAAAAAATCGGAAAAAAAATCGGGAAAAATCGGAAAATAAAATTGAAAAAAAATCGGAAAAAATCGGAAAAAATCGGAAAAAAATCGGGAAAAATCTGCAAAAAAATTGGCAAAAAAATCGCGAAAAAATCGGAAAAAATCGGGAAAAATCGGAAAAAAAATCGGAAAAAAAATCGGAAAAAATCGGAAAAAATCGGGAAAAATCGGAAAAAAAACGGGAAAAAATCAGGAGAATCGGCAAAAAAATCGGAAAAAATCGGGAAAAATCGAAAAAAAAAATCGGAAATAAAAATCGGAAAAAATCGGAAAAAATCTGAAAAAAAATCGGGAAAAATCGGGAAAAATCGGAAAAAAATCGGAAAAAATATCGGAAAAAATCTGAAAAAATCGGACAAAAAATCAGAAAAAAATCGGAAAAAAATCGGAAAAAAATCGGGAAAAATCGGAAAAAAATTTCGGAAAAATTCGGAAAAATCGGAAAAAAAATCCGAAAAAAAATCAGAAAAAAATCGGAAAAAATCGGAAAAAAATCGGAAAAAATCGGCAAAAAAATTCGGAAAAAATCGGAAAAAATCGGGAAAAATCGGAAAAAAACGGAAAAAAAATCGGGAAAATCGGAAAAAAAATTTGAAAAAAAATCGGAAAAAATCGGAAAAAATCGGAAAAAAATCGGGAAAAATCGGAAAAAAAAATTGAAAAAAAATCGGGAAAAATCGGAAATAATCGGCAAAAAAATCGGGAAAAAATCGGAAAAAAAATCAGAAAAAAATCGGAAAAATCGGAAAAAAAATTCGGAAAAAATCGGAAAAAATCTGAAAAAATCGGGAAAAATCGGCAAAAAAATCGGCAAAAAAATTCGGAAAAAATCGGAAAAAATCGGGAAAAATTTGAAAAAAAATTTGAAAAAAAATCGGAAAAAATTGGAAAAAATCGGAAAAAAATCGTGAAAAATCGGCAAAAAAATTGGCAAAAAAAATCGGGAAAAAATCGGGAAAAATCGGAAATAATCGGCAAAAAAATCGGGAAAAAATCGGGAAAAAATCAGGAAAATCGGCAAAAAAAATCGGAAAAAATCGGGAAAAATCGAAAAAAAAATCGGAAAAAATCGGAAAAAATCGGGAAAAATCGGAAAAAAAATCGGAAAAATCGGAAAAAATCGGGAAAAATCGGAAAAAAAATCGGAAAAAAATCGGAAAAAATCGGGAAAAATCGGAAAAAAATCGGGAAAAATCGGAAAAAAATTTTGAAAAAAAATCGGAAAAAATCGGAAAAAATCGGAAAAAAATCGGGAAAAATCGGAAATTTTTTTTGAAAAAAAATCGGAAAAAATCGGAAAAAATCGGAAAAAAATCGGGAAAAATCGGAAAAAATCGGGAAAAATCGGCAAAAAAAATGGCAAAAAAATCGGGAAAAAATCGGGAAAAATCGGAAATAATCGGCAAAAAAATCGGGAAAAAATCGGGAAAAAATCAGGAAAATCGGCAAAAAAAAATCGGAAAAAATCGGGAAAAATCGGAAAAAAAAATCGGAAAAAATCGGAAAAAATCGGGAAAAATCGGAAAAAAAATCGGAAAAAATCGGAAAAAATCGGAAAAAAAATCGGGAAAAATCGGAAAATAAAATTGAGAAAAAAATCGGAAAAAATCGGAAAAAATCGGAAAAAAAATTCGGAAAAAATCGGAAAAAATCTGAAAAAATCGGGAAAAATCGGCAAAAAAATCGGCAAAAAAATTCGGAAAAAATCGGAAAAAATCGGGAAAAATCGGAAAAAAAATCGGAAAAAAAATCGGAAAAAAAATCAGAAAAAATCGGAAAAAAAATTCGGAAAAAATCGGAAAAAATCTGAAAAAATCGGGAAAAATCGGCAAAAAAATCGGCAAAAAAATTCTGAAAAAATCGGAAAAAATCGGAAAAAATCGGAAAAAAAATCGGAAAAAAAATCGGAAGAAAAATCGGGAAAAATCGGAAAAAAAAATGGAAAAAAAATCGGAAAAAATCGGAAAAAATCGGGAAAAATCGGAAAAAAAATCGGCAAAAAAATTCGGAAAAAATCGGAAAAAAAATCGGGAAAAATCGGAAAAAAAATCGGAAAAAAAAATCGGAAAAAATCGGAAAAAAATTTCGGAAAAAATCGGAAAAAATCGGAAAAAATCGGGAAAAATCGGCAAAAAAATAGGCAAAAAAATTCGGAAAAAATCGGAAAAAATCGGGAAAAATCGGAAAAAAAATCGGAAAAAAAATCGGAAAAAATCGGAAAAAATCGGAAAAAAATTCGGGAAAAATTTGAAAAAAATTTTGAAAAAAAATCGGAAAAAATCGGAAAAAATCGGAAAAAAATCGTGAAAAATCGGAAAAAAAATTGGCAAAAAAATCGGGAAAAAATCGGGAAAAATCGGAAATAATCGGAAAAAATCGGGAAAAATCGGAAAAAAAATCGGAAAAAATCGGAAAAAATCGGAAAAAAATCGGGAAAAATCGGAAAAAAAATTTGAAAAAAAATCGGAAAAAATCGGAAAATTTTTTTGAAAAAAAATCGGAAAAAATCGGAAAAAATCTGAAAAAATCGGGAAAAATCGGCAAAAAAATCGGCAAAAAAATTCTGAAAAAATCGGAAAAAATCGGAAAAAATCGGAAAAAAAATCGGAAAAAAAATCGGAAGAAAAATCGGGAAAAATCGGAAAAAAAAATGGAAAAAAAATCGGAAAAAATCGGAAAAAATCGGGAAAAATCGGAAAAAAAATCGGCAAAAAAATTCGGAAAAAATCGGAAAAAAAATCGGGAAAAATCGGAAAAAAAATCGGAAAAAAAAATCGGAAAAAATCGGAAAAAATTTTCGGAAAAAATCGGAAAAAATCGGAAAAAATCGGGAAAAATCGGCAAAAAAATAGGCAAAAAAATTCGGAAAAAATCGGAAAAAATCGGGAAAAATCGGAAAAAAAATCGGAAAAAAAATCGGAAAAAATCGGAAAAAATCGGAAAAAAATTCGGGAAAAATTTGAAAAAAATTTTGAAAAAAAATCGGAAAAAATCGGAAAAAATCGGAAAAAAATCGTGAAAAATCGGAAAAAAAATTGGCAAAAAAATCGGGAAAAAATCGGGAAAAATCGGAAATAATCGGAAAAAATCGGGAAAAATCGGAAAAAAAATCGGAAAAAATCGGAAAAAATCGGAAAAAAAATCGGGAAAAATCGGAAAAAAAATTTGAAAAAAAATCGGAAAAAATCGGAAATTTTTTTTGAAAAAAAATCGGAAAAAATCGGAAAAAATCGGAAAAAAATCGGGAAAAATCGGCAAAAAAATTGGCAAAAAAATCGGGAAAAAATCTGGAAAAATCGGAAATAATCGGCAAAAAAATCGGGAAAAAATCGGGAAAAAATCAGGAAAATCGGCAAAAAAAAATCGGAAAAAATCGGGAAAAATCGGAAAAAAAAATCGGAAAAAATCGGAAAAAATCGGGGAAAATCGGAAAAAAAATCGGAAAAAATCGGAAAAAATCGGAAAAAAAATCGGAAAAAAAATCGGGAAAAATCGGAAAATTTTTTTGAAAAAAAATCGGAAAAAATCGGAAAAAATCTGAAAAAAATCGGGAAAAATCGGCAAAAAAATTGGCAAAAAAATCGGGAAAAATCGGGAAAAATCGGGAAAAATCGGCAAAAAAATCGGGAAAAAATCGGGAAAAAATCAGGAAAATCGGCAAAAAAAAATCGGAAAAAATCGGGAAAAATCGGAAAAAAAAATCGGAAAAAATCGGAAAAAATCGGGAAAAATCGGAAAAAAAATCGGAAAAAATCGGAAAAAAATCGGAAAAAAAATCGGAAAAAAAATCGGGAAAAATCGGAAAAAAAATTGGAAAAAAAATCGGAAAAAATCGGAAAAAATCGGGAAAAATCGGAAAAAAATTCGGAAAAAAAAATCGGAAAAAATCGGAAAAAAAATCGGAAAAAAAATCGGAAAAAATCGGAAAAAATCGGAAAAAAAATCGGGAAAAATCGGAAAATAAAATTGAAAAAAAATCGGAAAAAATCGGAAAAAATCGGAAAAAAATCGGGAAAAATCTGCAAAAAAATTGGCAAAAAAATCGCGAAAAAATCGGAAAAAATCGGGAAAAATCGGAAAAAAAATCGGAAAAAAAATCGGAAAAAATCGGAAAAAATCGGGAAAAATCGGAAAAAAAAACGGGAAAAAATCAGGAGAATCGGCAAAAAAAATCGGAAAAAATCGGGAAAAATCGAAAAAAAAAATCGGAAATAAAAATCGGAAAAAATCGGGAAAAATCGGAAAAAAAATCGGCAAAAAAATTCGGAAAAAATCGGAAAAAATCGGGAAAAATCGGAAAAAAATCGGAAAAAAAATCAGAAAAAAATCGGAAAAAATCGGAAAAAAAATTCGGAAAAAATCGGAAAAAATCGGGAAAAATCGGAAAAAAAATCGGAAAAAAAATCGGAAAAAATCGGAAAAAATCGGAAAAAAATCGTGAAAAATCGGAAAAAAAATTGGCAAAAAAAACAGGAAAAAATCGGGAAAAATCGGAAATAATCGGCAAAAAAATCGGGAAAAAATCGGAAAAAATCGAAAAAATCGGGAAAAATCGGAAAAAAAATCGGAAAAAATCGGAAAAAATCGGGAAAAATCGGAAAAAAAATCGGAAAAAAAATCGGAAAAAATCGGAAAAAATCGGAAAAAAAATCGGGAAAAATCGGAAAAAAAATCGGGAAAAATCGGCAAAAAAATTGGCAAAAAAATCGGGAAAAAATCGGGAAAAATCGGAAATAATCGGCAAAAAAATCGGGAAAAAATCGGGAAAAAATCAGGAAAATCGGCAAAAAAAAATCGGAAAAAATCGGGAAAAATTGGCAAAAAAATCGGAAAAAATCGGAAAAAATCGGGAAAAATCGGAAAAAAAATCGGAAAAAATCGGAAAAAATCGGAAAAAAAATCGGAAGAAAAATCGGGAAAAATCGGAAAAAAAAATGGAAAAAAAATCGGAAAAAATCGGAAAAAATCGGGAAAAATCGTAAAAAAAATCGGCAAAAAAATTCGGAAAAAATCGGAAAAAAAATCGGGAAAAATCGGAAAAAAAATCGGAAAAAAAAATCGGAAAAAATCGGAAAAAAATTTCGGAAAAAATCGGAAAAAATCGGAAAAAATCGGGAAAAATCGGCAAAAAAATAGGCAAAAAAATTCGGAAAAAATCGGAAAAAATCGGGAAAAATCGGAAAAAAAATCGGAAAAAAAATCGGAAAAAATCGGAAAAAATCGGAAAAAAATTCGGGAAAAATTTGAAAAAAATTTTGAAAAAAAATCGGAAAAAATCGGAAAAAATCGGAAAAAATCGGAAAAAAAATCGGGAAAAATCGGAAAAAAAATCGGGAAAAATCGGCAAAAAAATTGGCAAAAAAATCGGGAAAAAATCGGGAAAAATCGGAAATAATCGGCAAAAAAATCGGGAAAAAATCGGGAAAAAATCAGGAAAATCGGCAAAAAAAAATCGGAAAAAATCGGGAAAAATTGGCAAAAAAATCGGAAAAAATCGGAAAAAATCGGGAAAAATCGGAAAAAAAATCGGAAAAAATCGGAAAAAATCGGAAAAAAAATCGGAAGAAAAATCGGGAAAAATCGGAAAAAAAAATGGAAAAAAAATCGGAAAAAATCGGAAAAAATCGGGAAAAATCGGAAAAAAAATCGGCAAAAAAATTCGGAAAAAATCGGAAAAAAAATCGGGAAAAATCGGAAAAAAAATCGGAAAAAAAAATCGGAAAAAATCGGAAAAAAATTTCGGAAAAAATCGGAAAAAATCGGAAAAAATCGGGAAAAATCGGCAAAAAAATAGGCAAAAAAATTCGGAAAAAATCGGAAAAAATCGGGAAAAATCGGAAAAAAAATCGGAAAAAAAATCGGAAAAAATCGGAAAAAATCGGAAAAAAATTCGGGAAAAATTTGAAAAAAATTTTGAAAAAAAATCGGAAAAAATCGGAAAAAATCGGAAAAAAATCGTGAAAAATCGGAAAAAAAATTGGCAAAAAAATCGGGAAAAAATCGGGAAAAATCGGAAATAATCGGCAAAAAAATCGGGAAAAAATCGGGAAAAAATCAGGAAAATCGGCAAAAAAAATCGGAAAAAATCGGGAAAAATCGAAGAAAAAAATTCGGAAAAAATCGGAAAAAATCGGGAAAAACCGGAAAAAAAATCGGAAAAAATCGGAAAAAATCGGGAAAAATCGGAAAAAAAATCGGAAAAAATCGGAAAAAATCGGAAAAAAAATCGGGAAAAATCGGAAAAAAAATTTGAAAAAAAATCGGAAAAAATCGGAAATTTTTTTTGAAAAAAAATCGGAAAAAATCGGAAAAAAATCGGGAAAAATCGGCAAAAAAATTGGCAAAAAAATCGGGAAAAAATCTGGAAAAATCGGAAATAATCGGCAAAAAAATCGGGAAAAAATCGGGAAAAAATCAGGAAAATCGGCAAAAAAAAATCGGAAAAAATCGGGAAAAATCGGAAAAAAAAATCGGAAAAAATCGGAAAAAATCGGGGAAAATCGGAAAAAAAATCGGAAAAAATCGGAAAAAATCGGAAAAAAAATCGGAAAAAAAATCGGGAAAAATCGGAAAATTTTTTTGAAAAAAAATCGGAAAAAATCGGAAAAAATCTGAAAAAAATCGGGAAAAATCGGCAAAAAAATTGGCAAAAAAATCGGGAAAAATCGGGAAAAATCGGGAAAAATCGGCAAAAAAATCGGGAAAAAATCGGGAAAAAATCAGGAAAATCGGCAAAAAAAAATCGGAAAAAATCGGGAAAAATCGGAAAAAAAAATCGGAAAAAATCGGAAAAAATCGGGAAAAATCGGAAAAAAAATCGGAAAAAATCGGAAAAAAATCGGAAAAAAAATCGGAAAAAAAATCGGGAAAAATCGGAAAAAAAATTGGAAAAAAAATCGGAAAAAATCGGAAAAAATCGGGAAAAATCGGAAAAAAATTCGGAAAAAAAAATCGGAAAAAATCGGAAAAAAAATCGGAAAAAAAATCGGAAAAAATCGGAAAAAATCGGAAAAAAAATCGGGAAAAATCGGAAAATAAAATTGAAAAAAAATCGGAAAAAATCGGAAAAAATCGGAAAAAAATCGGGAAAAATCTGCAAAAAAATTGGCAAAAAAATCGCGAAAAAATCGGAAAAAATCGGGAAAAATCGGAAAAAAAATCGGAAAAAAAATCGGAAAAAATCGGAAAAAATCGGGAAAAATCGGAAAAAAAAACGGGAAAAAATCAGGAGAATCGGCAAAAAAAATCGGAAAAAATCGGGAAAAATCGAAAAAAAAAATCGGAAATAAAAATCGGAAAAAATCGGAAAAAATCTGAAAAAAAATCGGGAAAAATCGGGAAAAATCGGAAAAAAATCGGAAAAAATATCGGAAAAAATCTGAAAAAATCGGACAAAAAATCAGAAAAAAATCGGAAAAAAATCGGAAAAAAATCGGGAAAAATCGGAAAAAAATTTCGGAAAAATTCGGAAAAAATCGGAAAAAAAATCCGAAAAAAAATCAGAAAAAAATCGGAAAAAATCGGAAAAAAATCGGAAAAAATCGGCAAAAAAATTCGGAAAAAATCGGAAAAAATCGGGAAAAATCGGAAAAAAACGGAAAAAAAATCGGGAAAATCGGAAAAAAAATTTGAAAAAAAATCGGAAAAAATCGGAAAAAATCGGAAAAAAATCGGGAAAAATCGGAAAAAAAATTTGAAAAAAAATCGGGAAAAATCGGAAATAATCGGCAAAAAAATCGGGAAAAAATCGGAAAAAAAATCAGAAAAAAATCGGAAAAAATCGGAAAAAAAATTCGGAAAAAATCGGAAAAAATCTGAAAAAATCGGGAAAAATCGGCAAAAAAATCGGCAAAAAAATTCGGAAAAAATCGGAAAAAATCGGGAAAAATTTGAAAAAAAATTTGAAAAAAAATCGGAAAAAATTGGAAAAAATCGGAAAAAAATCGTGAAAAATCGGCAAAAAAATTGGCAAAAAAAATCGGGAAAAAATCGGGAAAAATCGGAAATAATCGGCAAAAAAATCGGGAAAAAATCGGGAAAAAATCAGGAAAATCGGCAAAAAAAATCGGAAAAAATCGGGAAAAATCGAAAAAAAAAATCGGAAAAAATCGGAAAAAATCGGGAAAAATCGGAAAAAAAATCGGAAAAAATCGGAAAAAATCGGGAAAAATCGGAAAAAAAATCGGAAAAAAAATCGGAAAAAATCGGGAAAAATCGGAAAAAAAATCGGGAAAAATCGGAAAAAAATTTTGAAAAAAAATCGGAAAAAATCGGAAAAAATCGGAAAAAAATCGGGAAAAATCGGAAATTTTTTTTGAAAAAAAATCGGAAAAAATCGGAAAAAATCGGAAAAAAATCGGGAAAAATCGGAAAAAATCGGGAAAAATCGGCAAAAAAAATGGCAAAAAAATCGGGAAAAAATCGGGAAAAATCGGAAATAATCGGCAAAAAAATCGGGAAAAAATCGGGAAAAAATCAGGAAAATCGGCAAAAAAAAATCGGAAAAAATCGGGAAAAATCGGAAAAAAAAATCGGAAAAAATCGGAAAAAATCGGGAAAAATCGGAAAAAAAATCGGAAAAAATCGGAAAAAATCGGAAAAAAAATCGGGAAAAATCGGAAAATAAAATTGAGAAAAAAATCGGAAAAAATCGGAAAAAATCGGAAAAAAAATTCGGAAAAAATCGGAAAAAATCTGAAAAAATCGGGAAAAATCGGCAAAAAAATCGGCAAAAAAATTCGGAAAAAATCGGAAAAAATCGGGAAAAATCGGAAAAAAAATCGGAAAAAAAATCGGAAAAAAAATCAGAAAAAATCGGAAAAAAAATTCGGAAAAAATCGGAAAAAATCTGAAAAAATCGGGAAAAATCGGCAAAAAAATCGGCAAAAAAATTCTGAAAAAATCGGAAAAAATCGGAAAAAATCGGAAAAAAAATCGGAAAAAAAATCGGAAGAAAAATCGGGAAAAATCGGAAAAAAAAATGGAAAAAAAATCGGAAAAAATCGGAAAAAATCGGGAAAAATCGGAAAAAAAATCGGCAAAAAAATTCGGAAAAAATCGGAAAAAAAATCGGGAAAAATCGGAAAAAAAATCGGAAAAAAAAATCGGAAAAAATCGGAAAAAAATTTCGGAAAAAATCGGAAAAAATCGGAAAAAATCGGGAAAAATCGGCAAAAAAATAGGCAAAAAAATTCGGAAAAAATCGGAAAAAATCGGGAAAAATCGGAAAAAAAATCGGAAAAAAAATCGGAAAAAATCGGAAAAAATCGGAAAAAAATTCGGGAAAAATTTGAAAAAAATTTTGAAAAAAAATCGGAAAAAATCGGAAAAAATCGGAAAAAAATCGTGAAAAATCGGAAAAAAAATTGGCAAAAAAATCGGGAAAAAATCGGGAAAAATCGGAAATAATCGGAAAAAATCGGGAAAAATCGGAAAAAAAATCGGAAAAAATCGGAAAAAATCGGAAAAAAAATCGGGAAAAATCGGAAAAAAAATTTGAAAAAAAATCGGAAAAAATCGGAAAATTTTTTTGAAAAAAAATCGGAAAAAATCGGAAAAAATCTGAAAAAATCGGGAAAAATCGGCAAAAAAATCGGCAAAAAAATTCTGAAAAAATCGGAAAAAATCGGAAAAAATCGGAAAAAAAATCGGAAAAAAAATCGGAAGAAAAATCGGGAAAAATCGGAAAAAAAAATGGAAAAAAAATCGGAAAAAATCGGAAAAAATCGGGAAAAATCGGAAAAAAAATCGGCAAAAAAATTCGGAAAAAATCGGAAAAAAAATCGGGAAAAATCGGAAAAAAAATCGGAAAAAAAAATCGGAAAAAATCGGAAAAAAATTTCGGAAAAAATCGGAAAAAATCGGAAAAAATCGGGAAAAATCGGCAAAAAAATAGGCAAAAAAATTCGGAAAAAATCGGAAAAAATCGGGAAAAATCGGAAAAAAAATCGGAAAAAAAATCGGAAAAAATCGGAAAAAATCGGAAAAAAATTCGGGAAAAATTTGAAAAAAATTTTGAAAAAAAATCGGAAAAAATCGGAAAAAATCGGAAAAAAATCGTGAAAAATCGGAAAAAAAATTGGCAAAAAAATCGGGAAAAAATCGGGAAAAATCGGAAATAATCGGAAAAAATCGGGAAAAATCGGAAAAAAAATCGGAAAAAATCGGAAAAAATCGGAAAAAAAATCGGGAAAAATCGGAAAAAAAATTTGAAAAAAAATCGGAAAAAATCGGAAATTTTTTTTGAAAAAAAATCGGAAAAAATCGGAAAAAATCGGAAAAAAATCGGGAAAAATCGGCAAAAAAATTGGCAAAAAAATCGGGAAAAAATCTGGAAAAATCGGAAATAATCGGCAAAAAAATCGGGAAAAAATCGGGAAAAAATCAGGAAAATCGGCAAAAAAAAATCGGAAAAAATCGGGAAAAATCGGAAAAAAAAATCGGAAAAAATCGGAAAAAATCGGGGAAAATCGGAAAAAAAATCGGAAAAAATCGGAAAAAATCGGAAAAAAAATCGGAAAAAAAATCGGGAAAAATCGGAAAATTTTTTTGAAAAAAAATCGGAAAAAATCGGAAAAAATCTGAAAAAAATCGGGAAAAATCGGCAAAAAAATTGGCAAAAAAATCGGGAAAAATCGGGAAAAATCGGGAAAAATCGGCAAAAAAATCGGGAAAAAATCGGGAAAAAATCAGGAAAATCGGCAAAAAAAAATCGGAAAAAATCGGGAAAAATCGGAAAAAAAAATCGGAAAAAATCGGAAAAAATCGGGAAAAATCGGAAAAAAAATCGGAAAAAATCGGAAAAAAATCGGAAAAAAAATCGGAAAAAAAATCGGGAAAAATCGGAAAAAAAATTGGAAAAAAAATCGGAAAAAATCGGAAAAAATCGGGAAAAATCGGAAAAAAATTCGGAAAAAAAAATCGGAAAAAATCGGAAAAAAAATCGGAAAAAAAATCGGAAAAAATCGGAAAAAATCGGAAAAAAAATCGGGAAAAATCGGAAAATAAAATTGAAAAAAAATCGGAAAAAATCGGAAAAAATCGGAAAAAAATCGGGAAAAATCTGCAAAAAAATTGGCAAAAAAATCGCGAAAAAATCGGAAAAAATCGGGAAAAATCGGAAAAAAAATCGGAAAAAAAATCGGAAAAAATCGGAAAAAATCGGGAAAAATCGGAAAAAAAAACGGGAAAAAATCAGGAGAATCGGCAAAAAAAATCGGAAAAAATCGGGAAAAATCGAAAAAAAAAATCGGAAATAAAAATCGGAAAAAATCGGAAAAAATCGGAAAAAAAATCGGGAAAAATCGGGAAAAATCGGAAAAAAATCGGAAAAAATATCGGAAAAAATCTGAAAAAATCGGACAAAAAATCAGAAAAAAATCGGAAAAAAATCGGAAAAAAATCGGGAAAAATCGGAAAAAAATTTCGGAAAAATTCGGAAAAAATCGGAAAAAAAATCCGAAAAAAAATCAGAAAAAAATCGGAAAAAATCGGAAAAAAATCGGAAAAAATCGGCAAAAAAATTCGGAAAAAATCGGAAAAAATCGGGAAAAATCGGAAAAAAACGGAAAAAAAATCGGGAAAATCGGAAAAAAAATTTGAAAAAAAATCGGAAAAAATCGGAAAAAATCGGAAAAAAATCGGGAAAAATCGGAAAAAAAATTTGAAAAAAAATCGGGAAAAATCGGAAATAATCGGCAAAAAAATCGGGAAAAAATCGGAAAAAAAATCAGAAAAAAATCGGAAAAAATCGGAAAAAAAAATCGGAAAAAATCGGAAAAAATCTGAAAAAATCGGGAAAAATCGGCAAAAAAATCGGCAAAAAAATTCGGAAAAAATCGGAAAAAATCGGGAAAAATTTGAAAAAAAATTTGAAAAAAAATCGGAAAAAATTGGAAAAAATCGGAAAAAAATCGTGAAAAATCGGCAAAAAAATTGGCAAAAAAAATCGGGAAAAAATCGGGAAAAATCGGAAATAATCGGCAAAAAAATCGGGAAAAAATCGGGAAAAAATCAGGAAAATCGGCAAAAAAAATCGGAAAAAATCGGGAAAAATCGAAAAAAAAAATCGGAAAAAATCGGAAAAAATCGGGAAAAATCGGAAAAAAAATCGGAAAAAATCGGAAAAAATCGGGAAAAATCGGAAAAAAAATCGGAAAAAAAATCGGAAAAAATCGGGAAAAATCGGAAAAAAAATCGGGAAAAATCGGAAAAAAATTTTGAAAAAAAATCGGAAAAAATCGGAAAAAATCGGAAAAAAATCGGGAAAAATCGGAAATTTTTTTTGAAAAAAAATCGGAAAAAATCGGAAAAAATCGGAAAAAAATCGGGAAAAATCGGAAAAAATCGGGAAAAATCGGCAAAAAAAATGGCAAAAAAATCGGGAAAAAATCGGGAAAAATCGGAAATAATCGGCAAAAAAATCGGGAAAAAATCGGGAAAAAATCAGGAAAATCGGCAAAAAAAAATCGGAAAAAATCGGGAAAAATCGGAAAAAAAAATCGGAAAAAATCGGAAAAAATCGGGAAAAATCGGAAAAAAAATCGGAAAAAATCGGAAAAAATCGGAAAAAAAATCGGGAAAAATCGGAAAATAAAATTGAGAAAAAAATCGGAAAAAATCGGAAAAAATCGGAAAAAAAATTCGGAAAAAATCAGAAAAAATCTGAAAAAATCGGGAAAAATCGGCAAAAAAATCGGCAAAAAAATTCGGAAAAAATCGGAAAAAATCGGGAAAAATCGGAAAAAAAATCGGAAAAAAAATCGGAAAAAAAATCAGAAAAAAATCGGAAAAAATCGGAAAAAAAATTCGGAAAAAATCGGAAAAAATCTGAAAAAATCGGGAAAAATCGGCAAAAAAATCGGCAAAAAAATTCTGAAAAAATCGGAAAAAATCGGAAAAAATCGGAAAAAAAATCGGAAAAAAAATCGGAAAAAAAATCAGAAAAAAATCGGAAAAAATCGGAAAAAAAATTCGGAAAAAATCGGAAAAAATCTGAAAAAATCGGGAAAAATCGGAAAAAAAATCGGCAAAAAAATTCGGAAAAAATCGGAAAAAATCGGGAGAAATCGGAAAAAAAATCGGAAAAAAAATCGGAAAAAATCGGAAAAAAATCGTGAAAAATCGGCAAAAAAATTGGCAAAAAAATCGGGAAAAAATCGGGAAAAATCGGAAATAATCGGCAAAAAAATCGGGAAAAAATCGGGAAAAAATCAGGAAAATCGGCAAAAAAAATCGGAAAAAATCGGGAAAAATCGGAAAAAAAAATCGGAAAAAATCGGAAAAAATCGGGAAAAATCGGAAAAAAAATCGGAAAAATCGGAAAAAAAATCGGAAAAAAAATCGGAAAAAAAATCGGGAAAAATCGGAAAAAAAATTGGAAAAAAAATCGGAAAAAATCGGAAAACATCGGGAAAAATCGGAAAAAAATTCGGAAAAAAAAATCGGAAAAAATCGGAAATAAAATCGGAAAAAAAATCGGAAAAAATCGGAAAAAATCGGGAAAAATCGGCAAAAAAATCGGCAAAAAAAATCGGAAAAAATCGGAAAAAATCGGGAAAAATCGGAAAAAAAATCGGAAAAAAAATCGGAAAAAATCGGAAAAAATCGGAAAAAAATCGTGAAAAATCGGCAAAAAAATTGGCAAAAAAATCGGGAAAAAATCGGGAAAAATCGGAAATAATCGGCAAAAAAATCGGGAAAAAATCGGGAAAAAATCAGGAAAATCGGCAAAAAAAATCGGAAAAAATCGGGAAAAATCGGAAAAAAAAATCGGAAAAAATCGGAAAAAATCGGGAAAAATCGGAAAAAAAATCGGAAAAAATCGGAAAAAATCGGAAAAAAAATCGGAAAAAAAATCGGGAAAAATCGGAAAAAAAATTGGAAAAAAAATCGGAAAAAATCGGAAAACATCGGGAAAAATCGGAAAAAAATTCGGAAAAAAAAATCGGAAAAAATCGGAAATAAAATCGGAAAAAAAATCGGAAAAAATCGGAAAAAATCGGGAAAAATCGGCAAAAAAATCGGCAAAAAAAATCGGAAAAAATCGGAAAAAATCGGGAAAAATCGGGAAAAAATCGGAAAAAAAATCGGAAAAAATCGGAAAAAATCGGAAAAAAATCGTGAAAAATCGGCAAAAAAATTGGCAAAAAAATCGGGAAAAAATCGGGAAAAAATCAGGAAAATCGGCAAAAAAAATCGGAAAAAATCGGGAAAAATCGAAAAAAAAATTCGGAAAAAATCGAAAAAAATCGGGAAAAATCGGAAAAAAAATCGGAAAAAAAATCGGAAAAAATCGGAAAAAAAATCGGAAAAAAAATCGGGAAAAATCGGAAAAAAAATTGGAAAAAAAATCGGAAAAAATCGGAAAACATCGGGAAAAATCGGAAAAAAATTCGGAAAAAAAAATCGGAAAAAATCGGAAATAAAATCGGAAAAAAAATCGGAAAAAATCGGAAAAAATCGGGAAAAATCGGCAAAAAAATCGGCAAAAAAAATCGGAAAAAATCGGAAAAAATCGGGAAAAATCGGGAAAAAATCGGAAAATAAAATTGAGAAAAAAATCGGAAAAAATCGGAAAAAATCGGAAAAAAAATTCGGAAAAAATCAGAAAAAATCTGAAAAAATCGGGAAAAATCGGCAAAAAAATCGGCAAAAAAATTCGGAAAAAATCGGAAAAAATCGGGAAAAATCGGAAAAAAAATCGGAAAAAAAATCGGAAAAAAAATCAGAAAAAAATCGGAAAAAATCGGAAAAAAAATTCGGAAAAAATCGGAAAAAATCTGAAAAAATCGGGAAAAATCGGCAAAAAAATCGGCAAAAAAATTCTGAAAAAATCGGAAAAAATCGGAAAAAATCGGAAAAAAAATCGGAAAAAAAATCGGAAAAAAAATCAGAAAAAAATCGGAAAAAATCGGAAAAAAAATTCGGAAAAAATCGGAAAAAATCTGAAAAAATCGGGAAAAATCGGAAAAAAAATCGGCAAAAAAATTCGGAAAAAATCGGAAAAAATCGGGAGAAATCGGAAAAAAAATCGGAAAAAAAATCGGAAAAAATCGGAAAAAATCGGAAAAAAATCGTGAAAAATCGGCAAAAAAATTGGCAAAAAAATCGGGAAAAAATCGGGAAAAATCGGAAATAATCGGCAAAAAAATCGGGAAAAAATCGGGAAAAAATCAGGAAAATCGGCAAAAAAAATCGGAAAAAATCGGGAAAAATCGGAAAAAAAAATCGGAAAAAATCGGAAAAAATCGGGAAAAATCGGAAAAAAAATCGGAAAAATCGGAAAAAAAATCGGAAAAAAAATCGGAAAAAAAATCGGGAAAAATCGGAAAAAAAATTGGAAAAAAAATCGGAAAAAATCGGAAAACATCGGGAAAAATCGGAAAAAAATTCGGAAAAAAAAATCGGAAAAAATCGGAAATAAAATCGGAAAAAAAATCGGAAAAAATCGGAAAAAATCGGGAAAAATCGGCAAAAAAATCGGCAAAAAAAATCGGAAAAAATCGGAAAAAATCGGGAAAAATCGGAAAAAAAATCGGAAAAAAAATCGGAAAAAATCGGAAAAAATCGGAAAAAAATCGTGAAAAATCGGCAAAAAAATTGGCAAAAAAATCGGGAAAAAATCGGGAAAAATCGGAAATAATCGGCAAAAAAATCGGGAAAAAATCGGGAAAAAATCAGGAAAATCGGCAAAAAAAATCGGAAAAAATCGGGAAAAATCGGAAAAAAAAATCGGAAAAAATCGGAAAAAATCGGGAAAAATCGGAAAAAAAATCGGAAAAAATCGGAAAAAATCGGAAAAAAAATCGGAAAAAAAATCGGGAAAAATCGGAAAAAAAATTGGAAAAAAAATCGGAAAAAATCGGAAAACATCGGGAAAAATCGGAAAAAAATTCGGAAAAAAAAATCGGAAAAAATCGGAAATAAAATCGGAAAAAAAATCGGAAAAAATCGGAAAAAATCGGGAAAAATCGGCAAAAAAATCGGCAAAAAAAATCGGAAAAAATCGGAAAAAATCGGGAAAAATCGGGAAAAAATCGGAAAAAAAATCGGAAAAAATCGGAAAAAATCGGAAAAAAATCGTGAAAAATCGGCAAAAAAATTGGCAAAAAAATCGGGAAAAAATCGGGAAAAAATCAGGAAAATCGGCAAAAAAAATCGGAAAAAATCGGGAAAAATCGAAAAAAAAATTCGGAAAAAATCGAAAAAAATCGGGAAAAATCGGAAAAAAAATCGGAAAAAAAATCGGAAAAAATCGGAAAAAAAATCGGAAAAAAAATCGGGAAAAATCGGAAAAAAAATTGGAAAAAAAATCGGAAAAAATCGGAAAACATCGGGAAAAATCGGAAAAAAATTCGGAAAAAAAAATCGGAAAAAATCGGAAATAAAATCGGAAAAAAAATCGGAAAAAATCGGAAAAAATCGGGAAAAATCGGCAAAAAAATCGGCAAAAAAAATCGGAAAAAATCGGAAAAAATCGGGAAAAATCGGGAAAAAATCGGAAAAAAAATCGGAAAAAATCGGAAAAAATCGGAAAAAAATCGTGAAAAATCGGCAAAAAAATTGGCAAAAAAATCGGGAAAAAATCGGGAAAAATCGGAAATAATCGGTAAAAAAATCGGGAAAAAATCGGGAAAAAATCAGGAAAATCGGCAAAAAAAATCGGAAAAAATCGGGAAAAATCGAAAAAAAAATTCGGAAAAAATCGAAAAAAATCGGGAAAAATCGGAAAAAAAATCGGAAAAAAAATCGGAAAAAAAATCAGAAAAAAATCGGAAAAAATCGGAAAAAAAAATCGGAAAAAATCGGAAAAAATCGGGAAAAATCGGCAAAAAAATCGGCAAAAAAAATCGGAAAAAATCGGGAAAAATCGGAAAAAAATCGGAAAAAAAATCGGAAAAAAAATCGGAAAAAATCGGAAAAAATCGGAAAAAAATCGTGAAAAATCGGCAAAAAAATCGGGAAAAAATCGGGAAAAAATCGGGAAAAATCGGAAATAATCGGCAAAAAAATCGGGAAAAAATCGGGAAAAAATCAGGAAAATCGGCAAAAAAAATCGGAAAAAATCGGGAAAAATCGAAAAAAAAATTCGGAAAAAATCGGAAAAAATCGGGAAAAATCGGAAAAAAAATCGGAAAAAATCGGAAAAAATCGGGAAAAATCGGAAAAAAAATCGGGAAAAATCGGAAAAAAAATTGGAAAAAAAATCGGAAAAAATCGGAAAACATCTGGAAAAATCGGAAAAAAATTCGGAAAAAAAAATCGGAAAAAATCGGAAATAAAATCGGAAAAAAAATCGGAAAAAATCGGAAAAAATCGGGAAAAATCGGCAAAAAAATCGGCAAAAAAAATCGGAAAAAATCGGAAAAAATCGGGAAAAATCGGAAAAAAAATCGGAAAAAAAATCGGAAAAAATCGGAAAAAATCGGAAGAAAATCGTGAAAAATCGGCAAAAAAATTGGCAAAAAAATCGGGAAAAAATCGGGAAAAATCGGAAATAATCGGCAAAAAAATCGGGAAAAAATCGGGAAAAAATCAGGAAAATCGGCAAAAAAAATCGGAAAAAATCGGGAAAAATCGGAAAAAAAAATCGGAAAAAATCGGAAAAAATCGGGAAAAATCGGAAAAAAAATCGGAAAAAATCGGAAAAAAAATCGGAAAAAAAATCGGAAAAAAAATCGGGAAAAATCGGAAAAAAAATTGGAAAAAAAATCGGACAAAATCGGAAAACATCGGGAAAAATCGGAAAAAAATTCGGAAAAAAAATTCGGAAAAAATCGGAAATAAAATCGGAAAAAAAATCGGAAAAAATCGGAAAAAATCGGGAAAAATCGGCAAAAAAATCGGCAAAAAAAATCGGAAAAAATCGGAAAAAATCGGGAAAAATCGGGAAAAAATCGGAAAAAAAATCGGAAAAAATCGGAAAAAATCGGAAAAAAATCGTGAAAAATCGGCAAAAAATTGGCAAAAAAATCGGGAAAAAATCGGGAAAAATCGGAAATAATCGGCAAAAAAATCGGGAAAAAATCGGGAAAAAATCAGGAAAATCGGCAAAAAAAATAGGAAAAAATCGGGAAAAATCGAAAAAAAAATTCGGAAAAAATCGGAAAAAATCGGGAAAAATCGGAAAAAAAATCGGAAAAAAAATCGGAAAAAAAATCAGAAAAAAATCGGAAAAAATCGGAAAAAAAATTCGGAAAAAATCGGAAAAAATCGGGAAAAATCGGCAAAAAAATCGGCAAAGAAAATCGGAAAAAATCGGGAAAAATCGGAAAAAAATCGGAAAAAAAATCGGAAAAAAAATCGGAAAAAATCGGAAAAAATCGGAAAAAATCGTGAAAAATCGGCAAAAAAATCGGGAAAAAATCGGGAAAAAATCGGGAAAAATTGGAAATAATCGGCAAAAAAATCGGGAAAAAATCGGGAAAAAATCGGGAAAAAATCAGGAAAATCGGCAAAAAAAAATCGACAAAAATTGGGAAAAATCGGAAAATAAAATCGGAAAAAATCGGAAAAAATCGGGAAAAATCGGAAAAAAAATCGGAAAAAATCGGAAAAAAAATCGGAAAAAAAATCGGAAAAAATCGGGAAAAATCGAAAAAAAAAATCGGAAAAAATCGGAAAAAATCGGGAAAAATCGGAAAAAAAATCGGAAAAAAAATCGGGAAAAATCGGAAAAATTTTTTGAAAAAAGATCGGAAAAAATCGGCAAAAAAATTGGCAAAAAAATCGGGAAAAATCGGAAATAATCGGCAAA
The DNA here is from genome assembly GCF_057628025.1 of Oncorhynchus mykiss. Classification (NCBI taxonomy): domain Eukaryota; kingdom Metazoa; phylum Chordata; class Actinopteri; order Salmoniformes; family Salmonidae; genus Oncorhynchus; species Oncorhynchus mykiss. The sequence continues at coordinate 529,059 of NW_028322098.1, forward strand.
AAAATCGGGAAAAAATCGGGAAAAAATCGGGAAAAAATCAGGAAAATCGGCAAAAAAAAATCGAAAAAAATTGGGAAAAATCGGAAAATAAAATCGGAAAAAATCGGAAAAAATCGGGAAAAATCGGAAAAAAAATCGGAAAAAATCGGAAAAAAAATCGGAAAAAAAATCGGGAAAAATCGGAAAAAAAATTTGAAAAAAAATCGGAAAAAATCGGGAAAAATCGGCAAAAAAATCGGGAAAAAATCGGGAAAAAATCAGGAAAATCGGCAAAAAAAAATCGGAAAAAATCGGAAAAAAATCGGGAAAAATCGGAAAATAAAATTGAAAAAAAATCGGAAAAAATCGGAAAAAATCGGAAAAAAATCGGGAAAAATCGGCAAAAAAATTGGCAAAAAAATCGGGAAAAAATCGGGAAAAATCGGAAATAATCGGCAAAAAAATCTGGAAAAAATCGGGAAAAAATCAGAGAAAAAACGGCAAAAAAAAATCGGAAAAAATCGGGAAAAATCGGAAAAAAAAATCGGAAAAAATCGGAAAAAATCGGGAAAAATCGGAAAAAAAATCGGAAAAAATCGGAAAAAAAATCGGAAAAAAAATCGGAAAAAAAATCGGGAAAAATCGGAAAAAAAAATTGAAAAAAAATCGGTAAAAATCGGAAAAAATCGGAAAAAAATCGGGAAAAATCGGCAAAAAAATTGGCAAAAAATCGGGAAAAAATCGGGAAAAATCGGGAAAAATCGGCAAAAAAATCGGGAAAAAATCGGGAAAAAATCAGGAAAATCGGCAAAAAAAAATCGGAAAAAATCGGGAAAAATCGGAAAAAAAAATCGGAAAAAATCGGAAAAAATCGGGAAAAATCGGAAAAAATCGGAAAAAAAATTCGGAAAAAATCGGAAAAAATCGGGAAAAATCGGAAAAAAAATTGGAAAAAAAATCGGAAAAAATCGGAAATAATCGGCAAAAAAATCGGGAAAAAATCGGGAAAAAATCAGGAAAATCGGAAAAAAAAAAATCGGAAAAAATCGGGAAAAATCGGAAAAAAAAATCGGAAAAAATCGGAAAAAATCGGAAAAAATCGGGAAAAATCGGAAAAAAAATCGGGAAAAATCTGAAAAAAAATTTGAAAAAAAATCGGAAAAAATCGGAAATTTTTTTTGAAAAAAAATCGGAAAAAATCGGAAAAAATCGGAAAAAAATCGGGAAAAATCGGCAAAAAAATTGGCAAAAAAATCGGGAAAAAATCGGGAAAAAATCAGGAAAATCGGCAAAAAAAAATCGGAAAAAATCGGGAAAAATCGGAAAAAAAAATCGGAAAAAATCGGAAAAAATCGGGAAAAATCGGAAAAAAAAATCGGAAAAAATCGGAAAAAATCGGGAAAAATCGGAAAAAAAATCGGAAAAAATCGGAAAAAATCGGAAAAAATCGGAAAAAATCGGGAAAAATCGGAAAAAAAATCGGAAAAAAAATCGGAAAAAATCGGGAAAAATCGGAAAAAAAATCGGGAAAAATCGGAAAAAAATTTTGAAAAAAAATCGGAAAAAATCGGAAAAAATCGGAAAAAAATCGGGAAAAAAATCGGGAAAAAAATTGGCAAAAAAATCGGGAAAAAATCGGGAAAAATCGGGAAAAATCGGAAAAAAAATCGGGAAAAATCGGAAAAAAATCGGAAAAAAAATCGGGAAAAATCGGGAAAAATCGGAAAAAAAATCGTGAAAAATCGGAAAAATTTTTTGAAAAAAAATCGGAAAAAATCGGAAAAAATCGGAAAAAAATCGGGAAAAATCGGAAAAAAATTTTGAAAAAAAATCGGAAAAAATCGGAAAAAAATCGGGAAAAAAATCGGCAAAAAAATTGGCAAAAAAATCGGGAAAAAATCGGGAAAAATCGGAAATAATCGGCAAAAAAATCGGGGAAAAATCGGGAAAAAATCAGGAAAATCGGCAAAAAAAAATCGGAAAAAATCGGGAAAAATCGGAAAAAAAAATCGGAAAAAATCGGAAAAAATCGGGAAAAATCGGAAAAAAAATCGGAAAAAATCGGAAAAAATCGGAAAAAAAATCGGAAAAAAAATCGGGAAAAATCGGAAAAAAAAATTGAAAAAAAATCGAAAAAAATCGGAAAAAATCGGGAAAAATCGGAAAAAAAATCGGAAAAAAAAATCGGAAAAAATCGGAAAAAAAATCGGAAAAAATCAGGAAAAATCGGAAAAAAAATCGGGAAAAATCGGAAAAAAAATTGGAAAAAAAATCGAAAAAAATCGGGAAAAATCGGGAAAAATCGGAAAAAAAATCGGAAAAAAAAATCGGAAAAAATCGGAAAAAAAATCGGAAAAAAAATCGGAAAAAAAATCGGAAAAAATCGGAAAAAAAATCGGGAAAAATCGGAAAATAAAATTGAAAAAAAATCGGAAAAAATCGGAAAAAAAATTCGGAAAAAATCGGAAAAAATCTGAAAAAATCGGGAAAAATCGGCAAAAAAATCGGCAAAAAAAATCGGAAAAAATCGGAAAAAAAATTCGGAAAAAATCGGAAAAAATCGGAAAAAATCGGGAAAAATCGGAAATAATCGGCAAAAAAATCGGGAAAAAATCGGGAAAAAATCAGGAAAATCGGCAAAAAAAATCGGAAAAAATCGGGAAAATCGAAAAAAAAATTCGGAAAAAATCGGAAAAAATCGTGAAAAATCGGAAAAAAAATCGGAAAAAATCGGAAAAAATCGTGAAAAATCGGAAAAAAAATCGGAAAAAAAATCGGAAAAAATCGGAAAAAATCGGAAAAAAAATCGGGAAAAATCGGAAAAAAATTTTGAAAAAAAATCGGAAAAAATCGGAAAAAAATCGGGAAAAATCGGAAAAAAATTTTGAAAAAAAATCGGAAAAAATCGGAAAAAATCGGAAAAAAATCGGGAAAAATCGGAAAAAATTGGGAAAAATCGGAAAAAAAAATCGGAAAAAATCGGAAAAAATCGGAAAAAATCGGGAAAAATCGGAAAAAAAATCGGAAAAAATCGGAAAAAATCGGAAAAAAAATCGGAAAAAAAATCGGGAAAAATCGGAAAAAAAAATTGAAAAAAAATCGGAAAAAATCGGAAAAAATCGGAAAAAAATCGGGAAAAATCGGCAAAAAAATTGGCAAAAAAATCGGGAAAAAATCGGGAAAAATCGGGAAAAATCGGTAAAAAAATCGGGAAAAAATCGGGAAAAAATCAGGAAAATCGGCAAAAAAAAATCGGAAAAAATCGGAAAAAAATCGGGAAAAATCGGAAAAAAAATTTGAAAAAAAATCGGAAAAAATCGGAAAAAATCGGAAAAAAATCGGGAAAAATCGGCAAAAAAATTGGCAAAAAAATCGGGAAAAAATCGGGAAAAATCGGAAATAATCGGCAAAAAAAATCGGGAAAAAATCGGGAAAAAATCAGGAAAATCGGCAAAAAAAAATCGGAAAAAATCCGGAAAAATCGGAAAAAAATATCGGAAAAAATCGGAAAAAATCGGGAAAAAAATCGGGAAAAATCGGGAAAAATCGGGAAAAATCTGAAAAAAATTCGGAAAAAAAAATCGGAAAAAATCGGAAAAAAAATCGGAAAATAAAATTGAAAAAAAATCGGAAAAAATCGGAAAAAATCGGAAAAAAAAATCGGAAAAATCTGAAAAAATCGGGAAAAATCGGCAAAAAAATCGGCAAAAAAATTCGGAAAAAATCGGAAAAAATCGGGAAAAATCGGAAAAAAAAATCGGAAAAAATCGGAAAAAATCGGGAAAAATCGGAAAAAAAATCGGAAAAAATCGGAAAAAATCGGAAAAAAAATCGGAAAAAAAATCGGGAAAAATCGGAAAAAAAATTGGAAAAAAAATCGGAAAAAATCGGGAAAAATCGGGAAAAATCGGAAAAAAAATCGGAAAAAAAAATCGGAAAAAATCGGAAAAAAAATCGGAAAAAAAATCGGAAAAAATCGGAAAAAATCGGAAAAAAAATCGGGAAAAATCGGAAAATAAAATTGAAAAAAAATCGGAAAAAATCGGAAAAAATCGGAAAAAAAAATCGGAAAAAATCTGAAAAAATCGGGAAAAATCGGAAAAAAAATCGGCAAAAAAATTCGGAAAAAATCGGAAAAAATCGGGAAAAATCGGAAAAAAAATCGGAAAAAAAATCAGAAAAAAATCGGAAAAAATCGGAAAAAAAATTCGGAAAAAATCTGAAAAAATCTGAAAAAATCGGGAAAAATCGGCAAAAAAATCGGCAAAAAAATTCGGAAAAAATCGGAAAAAATCGGGAAAAATCGGAAAAAAAATCGGAAAAAAAATCGGAAAAAATCGGAAAAAATCGGAAAAAAATCGTGAAAAATCGGAAAAAAAATTGGCAAAAAAAACGGGAAAAAATCGGGAAAAATCGGAAATAATCGGCAAAAAAATCGGGAAAAAATCGGAAAAAATCGAAAAAATCGGGAAAAATCGGAAAAAAAATCGGAAAAAAAATCGGGAAAAATCGAAAAAAAAATTTGAAAAAAAATCGGAAAAAATCGGAAAAAATTTGAAAAAAAATCGGGAAAAATCGGAAAAAAAATTTGAAAAAAAATCGGAAAAAATCGGAAAAAATCGGAAAAATCGGAAAAAAAATCGGAAAAAAATCGGGAAAAATCGGAAAAAAATTTTGAAAAAAAATCGGAAAAAATCGGAAAAAATCGGAAAAAAATCGGGAAAAATCGGCAAAAAAATCGGGAAAAATCGGGAAAAAATCAGGAAAATCGGCAAAAAAAAATCGGAAAAATCGGGAAAAATCGGAAAAAAAAATCGGAAAAAATCGGAAAAAATCGGGAAAAATCGGAAAAAAAATCGGAAAAAATCGGAAAAAATCGGAAAAAAAATCGGAAAAAAAATCGGGAAAAATCGGAAAATTTTTTTGAAAAAAAATCGGAAAAAATCGGAAAAAATCGGAAAAAAATCGGGAAAAATCGGCAAAAAAATTGGCAAAAAAATCGGGAAAAATCGGGAAAAATCGGGAAAAATCGGCAAAAAAATCGGGAAAAAATCGGGAAAAATCGGGGAAAATCGGGAAAAAATCGGGAAAAATCGGGGAAAAATCGGGGGAAAAATCGGGAAAAAAATCGGCAAAAAAATTCGGAAAAAATCGGAAAAAATCGGGAAAAATCGGAAAAAAAAATCGGAAAAAATCGGAAAAAATCGGGAAAAATCGGAAAAAAAATCGGAAAAAATCGGAAAAAATCGGAAAAAAAATCGGAAAAAAAATCGGGAAAAATCGGAAAAAAAATTGGAAAAAAAATCGGAAAAAATCGGGAAAAATCGGGAAAAATCGGAAAAAAAATCGGAAAAAAAAATCGGAAAAAATCGGAAAAAAAATCGGAAAAAAAATCGGAAAAAATCGGAAAAAATCGGAAAAAAAATCGGGAAAAATCGGAAAATAAAATTGAAAAAAAATCGGAAAAAATCGGAAAATAAAATTGAAAAAAAATCGGAAAAAATCGGAAAAAATCGGAAAAAAAAATCGGAAAAAATCTGAAAAAATCGGGAAAAATCGGAAAAAAAATCGGGAAAAATCGGAAAATAAAATTGAAAAAAAATCGGAAAAAATCGGGAAAAATCGGAAAATAAAATTGAAAAAAAATCGGAAAAAATCGGAAAAAATCGGAAAAAAAAATCGGAAAAAATCTGAAAAAATCGGGAAAAATCGGAAAAAAAATCGGAAAAAAAATTCGGAAAAAATCGGAAAAAATCGGGAAAAATCGGAAAAAAAATCGGAAAAAAAATCAGAAAAAATTCGGAAAAAATCTGAAAAAAAATTCGGAAAAAATCTGAAAAAATCTGAAAAAATCGGCAAAAAAATCGGCAAAAAAATCGGCAAAAAAATTCGGAAAAAATCGGAAAAAATCGGGAAAAATCGGAAAAAAAATCGGAAAAAAAATCGGAAAAAAAATCGGAAAAAATCGGAAAAAATCGGAAAAAAATCGTGAAAAATCGGAAAAAAAATTGGCAAAAAAAACGGGAAAAAATCGGGAAAAATCGGAAATAATCGGCAAAAAAATCGGGAAAAAATCGGGAAAAAATCAGGAAAATCGGCAAAAAAAATCGGAAAAAATCGGGAAAAATCGAAAAAAAAATTCGGAAAAAATCGGAAAAAATCGGGAAAAATCGGAAAAAAAATCGGAAAAAAAATCGGAAAAAAAATCAGAAAAAAATCGGAAAAAATCGGAAAAAAAATTCGGAAAAAATCGGAAAAAATCGGGAAAAATCGGCAAAAAAATCGGCAAAAAAAAATCGGAAAAAATCGGGAAAAATCGGAAAAAAATCGGAAAAAAAATCGGAAAAAAAATCGGAAAAAATCGGAAAAAATCGGAAAAAAATCGTGAAAAATCGGCAAAAAAGTCGGGAAAAAATCGGGAAAAAATCGGGAAAAATCGGAAATAATCGGCAAAAAAATCGGGAAAAAATCGGGAAAAAATCAGGAAAATCGGCAAAAAAAATCGGAAAAAATCGGGAAAAATCGAAAAAAAAAATCGGAAAAAATCGGAAAAAATCGGGAAAAATCGGAAAAAAAATCGGAAAAAATCGGAAAAAATCGGGAAAAATCGGAAAAAAAATCGGAAAAAAAATCGGAAAAAATCGGAAAAAAATCGGAAAAAAAATCGGGAAAAATCGGAAAAAAAATTTGAAAAAAAATCGGAAAAAATCTGAAAAAATCGGGAAAAATCGGCAAAAAAATCGGCAAAAAAATTCGGAAAAAATCGGGAAAAATCGGAAAAAAAATCGGAAAAAAAATCGGAAAAAATCGGAAAAAATCGGAAAAAAATCGTGAAAAATCGGCAAAAAAATCGGCAAAAAAATCGGGAAAAAATCGGAAAAAAATCGGGAAAAATCGGAAAATAAAATTGAAAAAAAATCGGAAAAAATCGGAAAAAATCGGAAAAAAATCGGGAAAAATCGGCAAAAAAATTGGCAAAAAAATCGGGAAAAAATCGGGAAAAATCGGAAATAATCGGCAAAAAAATCTGGAAAAAATCGGGAAAAAATCAGAGAAAAAACGGCAAAAAAAAATCGGAAAAAATCGGGAAAAATCGGAAAAAAAAATCGGAAAAAATCGGAAAAAATCGGGAAAAATCGGAAAAAAAATCGGAAAAAATCGGAAAAAAAATCGGAAAAAAAATCGGAAAAAAAATCGGGAAAAATCGGAAAAAAAAATTGAAAAAAAATCGGTAAAAATCGGAAAAAATCGGAAAAAAATCGGGAAAAATCGGCAAAAAAATTGGCAAAAAATCGGGAAAAAATCGGGAAAAATCGGGAAAAATCGGCAAAAAAATCGGGAAAAAATCGGGAAAAAATCAGGAAAATCGGCAAAAAAAAATCGGAAAAAATCGGGAAAAATCGGAAAAAAAAATCGGAAAAAATCGGAAAAAATCGGGAAAAATCGGAAAAAATCGGAAAAAAAATTCGGAAAAAATCGGAAAAAATCGGGAAAAATCGGAAAAAAAATTGGAAAAAAAATCGGAAAAAATCGGAAATAATCGGCAAAAAAATCGGGAAAAAATCGGGAAAAAATCAGGAAAATCGGAAAAAAAAAAATCGGAAAAAATCGGGAAAAATCGGAAAAAAAAATCGGAAAAAATCGGAAAAAATCGGAAAAAATCGGGAAAAATCGGAAAAAAAATCGGGAAAAATCTGAAAAAAAATTTGAAAAAAAATCGGAAAAAATCGGAAATTTTTTTTGAAAAAAAATCGGAAAAAATCGGAAAAAATCGGAAAAAAATCGGGAAAAATCGGCAAAAAAATTGGCAAAAAAATCGGGAAAAAATCTGGAAAAATCGGAAATAATCGGCAAAAAAATCGGGAAAAAATCGGGAAAAAATCAGGAAAATCGGCAAAAAAAAATCGGAAAAAATCGGGAAAAATCGGAAAAAAAATTCGGAAAAAATCGGAAAAAATCGGGAAAAATCGGAAAAAAAAATCGGAAAAAATCGGAAAAAATCGGGAAAAATCGGAAAAAAAATCGGAAAAAATCGGAAAAAATCGGAAAAAATCGGAAAAAATCGGGAAAAATCGGAAAAAAAATCGGAAAAAAAATCGGAAAAAATCGGGAAAAATCGGAAAAAAAATCGGGAAAAATCGGAAAAAAATTTTGAAAAAAAATCGGAAAAAATCGGAAAAAATCGGAAAAAAATCGGGAAAAAAATCGGGAAAAAAATTGGCAAAAAAATCGGGAAAAAATCGGGAAAAATCGGGAAAAATCGGAAAAAAAATCGGGAAAAATCGGAAAAAAATCGGAAAAAAAATCGGGAAAAATCGGGAAAAATCGGAAAAAAAATCGGGAAAAATCGGAAAAATTTTTTGAAAAAAAATCGGAAAAAATCGGAAAAAATCGGAAAAAAATCGGGAAAAATCGGAAAAAAATTTTGAAAAAAAATCGGAAAAAATCGGAAAAAATCGGAAAAAAATCGGGAAAAAAATCGGCAAAAAAATTGGCAAAAAAATCGGGAAAAAATCGGGAAAAATCGGAAATAATCGGCAAAAAAATCGGGAAAAAATCGGGAAAAAATCAGGAAAATCGGCAAAAAAAAATCGGAAAAAATCGGGAAAAATCGGAAAAAAAAATCGGAAAAAATCGGAAAAAATCGGGAAAAATCGGAAAAAAAATCGGAAAAAATCGGAAAAAATCGGAAAAAAAATCGGAAAAAAAATCGGGAAAAATCGGAAAAAAAAATTGAAAAAAAATCGAAAAAAATCGGAAAAAATCGGGAAAAATCGGAAAAAAAATCGGAAAAAAAAATCGGAAAAAATCGGAAAAAAAATCGGAAAAAATCAGGAAAAATCGGAAAAAAAATCGGGAAAAATCGGAAAAAAAATTGGAAAAAAAATCGAAAAAAATCGGGAAAAATCGGGAAAAATCGGAAAAAAAATCGGAAAAAAAAATCGGAAAAAATCGGAAAAAAAATCGGAAAAAAAATCGGAAAAAAAATCGGAAAAAATCGGAAAAAAAATCGGGAAAAATCGGAAAATAAAATTGAAAAAAAATCGGAAAAAATCGGAAAAAATCGGAAAAAAAATTCGGAAAAAATCGGAAAAAATCTGAAAAAATCGGGAAAAATCGGCAAAAAAATCGGCAAAAAAAATCGGAAAAAATCGGAAAAAAAATTCGGAAAAAATCGGAAAAAATCGGAAAAAATCGGGAAAAATCGGAAATAATCGGCAAAAAAATCGGGAAAAAATCGGGAAAAAATCAGGAAAATCGGCAAAAAAAATCGGAAAAAATCGGGAAAATCGAAAAAAAAATTCGGAAAAAATCGGAAAAAATCGGGAAAAATCGGAAAAAAAATCGGAAAAAATCGGAAAAAATCGTGAAAAATCGGAAAAAAAATCGGAAAAAAAATCGGAAAAAATCGGAAAAAATCGGAAAAAAAATCGGGAAAAATCGGAAAAAAATTTTGAAAAAAAATCGGAAAAAATCGGAAAAAAATCGGGAAAAATCGGAAAAAATTTTTGAAAAAAAATCGGAAAAAATCGGAAAAAATCGGAAAAAAATCGGGAAAAATCGGAAAAAATTGGAAAAAATCGGAAAAAAAAATCGGAAAAAATCGGAAAAAATCGGAAAAAATCGGGAAAAATCGGAAAAAAAATCGGAAAAAATCGGAAAAAATCGGAAAAAAAATCGGAAAAAAAATCGGGAAAAATCGGAAAAAAAATCGGGAAAAATCGGAAAAAAAAATTGAAAAAAAATCGGAAAAAATCGGAAAAAATCGGAAAAAAATCGGGAAAAATCGGCAAAAAAATTGGCAAAAAAATCGGGAAAAAATCGGGAAAAATCGGGAAAAATCGGCAAAAAAATCGGGAAAAAATCGGGAAAAAATCAGGAAAATCGGCAAAAAAAAATCGGAAAAAATCGGAAAAAAATCGGGAAAAATCGGAAAAAAAATTTGAAAAAAAATCGGAAAAAATCGGAAAAAATCGGAAAAAAAAATCGGAAAAAATCTGAAAAAATCGGGAAAAATCGGAAAAAAAATCGGGAAAAATCGGAAAATAAAATTGAAAAAAAATCGGAAAAAATCGGGAAAAATCGGAAAATAAAATTGAAAAAAAATCGGAAAAAATCGGAAAAAATCGGAAAAAAAAATCGGAAAAAATCTGAAAAAATCGGGAAAAATCGGAAAAAAAATCGGAAAAAAAATTCGGAAAAAATCGGAAAAAATCGGGAAAAATCGGAAAAAAAATCGGAAAAAAAATCAGAAAAAATTCGGAAAAAATCTGAAAAAAAATTCGGAAAAAATCTGAAAAAATCTGAAAAAATCGGCAAAAAAATCGGCAAAAAAATCGGCAAAAAAATTCGGAAAAAATCGGAAAAAATCGGGAAAAATCGGAAAAAAAATCGGAAAAAAAATCGGAAAAAAAATCGGAAAAAATCGGAAAAAATCGGAAAAAAATCGTGAAAAATCGGAAAAAAAATTGGCAAAAAAAACGGGAAAAAATCGGGAAAAATCGGAAATAATCGGCAAAAAAATCGGGAAAAAATCGGGAAAAAATCAGGAAAATCGGCAAAAAAAATCGGAAAAAATCGGGAAAAATCGAAAAAAAAATTCGGAAAAAATCGGAAAAAATCGGGAAAAATCGGAAAAAAAATCGGAAAAAAAATCGGAAAAAAAATCAGAAAAAAATCGGAAAAAATCGGAAAAAAAATTCGGAAAAAATCGGAAAAAATCGGGAAAAATCGGCAAAAAAATCGGCAAAAAAAAATCGGAAAAAATCGGGAAAAATCGGAAAAAAATCGGAAAAAAAATCGGAAAAAAAATCGGAAAAAATCGGAAAAAATCGGAAAAAAATCGTGAAAAATCGGCAAAAAAGTCGGGAAAAAATCGGGAAAAAATCGGGAAAAATCGGAAATAATCGGCAAAAAAATCGGGAAAAAATCGGGAAAAAATCAGGAAAATCGGCAAAAAAAATCGGAAAAAATCGGGAAAAATCGAAAAAAAAAATCGGAAAAAATCGGAAAAAATCGGGAAAAATCGGAAAAAAAATCGGAAAAAATCGGAAAAAATCGGGAAAAATCGGAAAAAAAATCGGAAAAAAAATCGGAAAAAATCGGAAAAAAATCGGAAAAAAAATCGGGAAAAATCGGAAAAAAAATTTGAAAAAAAATCGGAAAAAATCTGAAAAAATCGGGAAAAATCGGCAAAAAAATCGGCAAAAAAATTCGGAAAAAATCGGGAAAAATCGGAAAAAAAATCGGAAAAAAAATCGGAAAAAATCGGAAAAAATCGGAAAAAAATCGTGAAAAATCGGCAAAAAAAATCGGCAAAAAAATCGGGAAAAAATCGGAAAAAAATCGGGAAAAATCGGAAAATAAAATTGAAAAAAAATCGGAAAAAATCGGAAAAAATCGGAAAAAAATCGGGAAAAATCGGCAAAAAAATTGGCAAAAAAATCGGGAAAAAATCGGGAAAAATCGGAAATAATCGGCAAAAAAATCTGGAAAAAATCGGGAAAAAATCAGAGAAAAAACGGCAAAAAAAAATCGGAAAAAATCGGGAAAAATCGGAAAAAAAATCGGAAAAAATCGGAAAAAATCGGGAAAAATCGGAAAAAAAATCGGAAAAAATCGGAAAAAAAATCGGAAAAAAAATCGGAAAAAAAATCGGGAAAAATCGGAAAAAAAAATTGAAAAAAAATCGGTAAAAATCGGAAAAAATCGGAAAAAAATCGGGAAAAATCGGCAAAAAAATTGGCAAAAAATCGGGAAAAAATCGGGAAAAATCGGGAAAAATCGGCAAAAAAATCGGGAAAAAATCGGGAAAAAATCAGGAAAATCGGCAAAAAAAAATCGGAAAAAATCGGGAAAAATCGGAAAAAAAAATCGGAAAAAATCGGAAAAAATCGGGAAAAATCGGAAAAAATCGGAAAAAAAATTCGGAAAAAATCGGAAAAAATCGGGAAAAATCGGAAAAAAAATTGGAAAAAAAATCGGAAAAAATCGGAAATAATCGGCAAAAAAATCGGGAAAAAATCGGGAAAAAATCAGGAAAATCGGAAAAAAAAAAATCGGAAAAAATCGGGAAAAATCGGAAAAAAAAATCGGAAAAAATCGGAAAAAATCGGAAAAAATCGGGAAAAATCGGAAAAAAAATCGGGAAAAATCTGAAAAAAAATTTGAAAAAAAATCGGAAAAAATCGGAAATTTTTTTTGAAAAAAATCGGAAAAAATCGGAAAAAATCGGAAAAAAATCGGGAAAAATCGGCAAAAAAATTGGCAAAAAAATCGGGAAAAAATCTGGAAAAATCGGAAATAATCGGCAAAAAAATCGGGAAAAAATCGGGAAAAAATCAGGAAAATCGGCAAAAAAAAATCGGAAAAAATCGGGAAAAATCGGAAAAAAAATTCGGAAAAAATCGGAAAAAATCGGGAAAAATCGGAAAAAAAAATCGGAAAAAATCGGAAAAAATCGGGAAAAATCGGAAAAAAAATCGGAAAAAATCGGAAAAAATCGGAAAAAATCGGAAAAAATCGGGAAAAATCGGAAAAAAAATCGGAAAAAAAATCGGAAAAAATCGGGAAAAATCGGAAAAAAAATCGGGAAAAATCGGAAAAAAATTTTGAAAAAAAATCGGAAAAAATCGGAAAAAATCGGAAAAAAATCGGGAAAAAAATCGGGAAAAAAATTGGCAAAAAAATCGGGAAAAAATCGGGAAAAATCGGGAAAAATCGGAAAAAAAATCGGGAAAAATCGGAAAAAAATCGGAAAAAAAATCGGGAAAAATCGGGAAAAATCGGAAAAAAAATCGGGAAAAATCGGAAAAATTTTTTGAAAAAAAATCGGAAAAAATCGGAAAAAATCGGAAAAAAATCGGGAAAAATCGGAAAAAAATTTTGAAAAAAAATCGGAAAAAATCGGAAAAAATCGGAAAAAAATCGGGAAAAAAATCGGCAAAAAAATTGGCAAAAAAATCGGGAAAAAATCGGGAAAAATCGGAAATAATCGGCAAAAAAATCGGGAAAAAATCGGGAAAAAATCAGGAAAATCGGCAAAAAAAAATCGGAAAAAATCGGGAAAAATCGGAAAAAAAAATCGGAAAAAATCGGAAAAAATCGGGAAAAATCGGAAAAAAAATCGGAAAAAATCGGAAAAAATCGGAAAAAAAATCGGAAAAAAAATCGGGAAAAATCGGAAAAAAAAATTGAAAAAAAATCGAAAAAAATCGGAAAAAATCGGGAAAAATCGGAAAAAAAATCGGAAAAAAAAATCGGAAAAAATCGGAAAAAAAATCGGAAAAAATCAGGAAAAATCGGAAAAAAAATCGGGAAAAATCGGAAAAAAAATTGGAAAAAAAATCGAAAAAAATCGGGAAAAATCGGGAAAAATCGGAAAAAAAATCGGAAAAAAAAATCGGAAAAAATCGGAAAAAAAATCGGAAAAAAAATCGGAAAAAAAATCGGAAAAAATCGGAAAAAAAATCGGGAAAAATCGGAAAATAAAATTGAAAAAAAATCGGAAAAAATCGGAAAAAATCGGAAAAAAAATTCGGAAAAAATCGGAAAAAATCTGAAAAAATCGGGAAAAATCGGCAAAAAAATCGGCAAAAAAAATCGGAAAAAATCGGAAAAAAAATTCGGAAAAAATCGGAAAAAATCGGAAAAAATCGGGAAAAATCGGAAATAATCGGCAAAAAAATCGGGAAAAAATCGGGAAAAAATCAGGAAAATCGGCAAAAAAAATCGGAAAAAATCGGGAAAATCGAAAAAAAAATTCGGAAAAAATCGGAAAAAATCGGGAAAAATCGGAAAAAAAATCGGAAAAAATCGGAAAAAATCGTGAAAAATCGGAAAAAAAATCGGAAAAAAAATCGGAAAAAATCGGAAAAAATCGGAAAAAAAATCGGGAAAAATCGGAAAAAAATTTTGAAAAAAAATCGGAAAAAATCGGAAAAAAATCGGGAAAAATCGGAAAAAATTTTTGAAAAAAAATCGGAAAAAATCGGAAAAAATCGGAAAAAAATCGGGAAAAATCGGAAAAAATTGGGAAAAATCGGAAAAAAAAATCGGAAAAAATCGGAAAAAATCGGAAAAAATCGGGAAAAATCGGAAAAAAAATCGGAAAAAATCGGAAAAAATCGGAAAAAAAATCGGAAAAAAAATCGGGAAAAATCGGAAAAAAAATCGGGAAAAATCGGAAAAAAAAATTGAAAAAAAATCGGAAAAAATCGGAAAAAATCGGAAAAAAATCGGGAAAAATCGGCAAAAAAATTGGCAAAAAAATCGGGAAAAAATCGGGAAAAATCGGGAAAAATCGGCAAAAAAATCGGGAAAAAATCGGGAAAAAATCAGGAAAATCGGCAAAAAAAAATCGGAAAAAATCGGAAAAAAATCGGGAAAAATCGGAAAAAAAATTTGAAAAAAAATCGGAAAAAATCGGAAAAAATCGGAAAAAAATCGGGAAAAATCGGAAAAAAAAATTGAAAAAAAATCGGAAAAAATCGGAAAAAATCGGAAAAAAATCGGGAAAAATCGGCAAAAAAATTGGCAAAAAAATCGGGAAAAAATCGGGAAAAATCGGGAAAAATCGGCAAAAAAATCGGGAAAAAATCGGGAAAAAATCAGGAAAATCGGCAAAAAAAAATCGGAAAAAATCGGAAAAAAATCGGGAAAAATCGGAAAAAAAATTTGAAAAAAAATCGGAAAAAATCGGAAAAAATCGGAAAAAAATCGGGAAAAATCGGCAAAAAAATTGGCAAAAAAATCGGGAAAAAATCGGGAAAAATCGGAAATAATCGGCAAAAAAAATCGGGAAAAAATCGGGAAAAAATCAGGAAAATCGGCAAAAAAAAATCGGAAAAAATCCGGAAAAATCGGAAAAAAATATCGGAAAAAATCGGAAAAAATCGGGAAAAAAATCGGGAAAAATCGGGAAAAATCGGGAAAAATCGGAAAAAAATTCGGAAAAAAAAATCGGAAAAAATCGGAAAAAAAATCGGAAAAAAAATCGGAAAAAATCGGAAAAAATCGGAAAAAAAATCGGGAAAAATCGGAAAATAAAATTGAAAAAAAATCGGAAAAAATCGGAAAAAATCGGAAAAAAAAATCGGAAAAATCTGAAAAAATCGGGAAAAATCGGCAAAAAAATCGGCAAAAAAATTCGGAAAAAATCGGAAAAAATCGGGAAAAATCGGAAAAAAAAATCGGAAAAAATCGGAAAAAATCGGGAAAAATCGGAAAAAAAATCGGAAAAAATCGGAAAAAATCGGAAAAAAAATCGGAAAAAAAATCGGGAAAAATCGGAAAAAAAATTGGAAAAAAAATCGGAAAAAATCGGGAAAAATCGGGAAAAATCGGAAAAAAAATCGGAAAAAAAAATCGGAAAAAATCGGAAAAAAAATCGGAAAAAATCGGAAAAAATCGGAAAAAAAATCGGGAAAAATCGGAAAATAAAATTGAAAAAAAATCGGAAAAAATCGGAAAAAATCGAAAAAAAAAATCGGAAAAAATCTGAAAAAATCGGGAAAAATCGGAAAAAAAATCGGCAAAAAAATTCGGAAAAAATCGGAAAAAATCGGGAAAAATCGGAAAAAAAATCGGAAAAAAAATCAGAAAAAAATCGGAAAAAATCGGAAAAAAAATTCGGAAAAAATCTGAAAAAATCTGAAAAAATCGGGAAAAATCGGCAAAAAAATCGGCAAAAAAATTCGGAAAAAATCGGAAAAAATCGGGAAAAATCGGAAAAAAAATCGGAAAAAAAATCGGAAAAAATCGGAAAAAATCGTGAAAAATCGGAAAAAAAATTGGCAAAAAAAACGGGAAAAAATCGGGAAAAATCGGAAATAATCGGCAAAAAAATCGGGAAAAAATCGGAAAAAATCGAAAAAATCGGGAAAAATCGGAAAAAAAATCGGAAAAAATCGGAAAAAATCGGGAAAAATCGGAAAAAAAATCGGAAAAAAAAATCGGAAAAAATCTGAAAAAATCGGAAAAAAAATCGGGAAAAATCGAAAAAAAAATTTGAAAAAAAATCGGAAAAAATCGGAAAAAATTGGAAAAAAAATCGGGAAAAATCGGAAAAAAAATTTGAAAAAAAATCGGAAAAAATCGGAAAAAATCGGAAAAATCGGAAAAAAAATCGGAAAAAAAATCGGGAAAAATCGGAAAAAAAATTTGAAAAAAAATCGGAAAAAATCGGAAAAAATCGGAAAAAAATCGGGAAAAATCGGCAAAAAAATTGGCAAAAAAATCGGGAAAAAATCGGGAAAAATCGGGAAAAATCGGCAAAAAAATCGGGAAAAATCGGGAAAAAATCAGGAAAATCGGCAAAAAAAAATCGGAAAAATCGGGAAAAATCGGAAAAAAAAATCGGAAAAAATCGGAAAAAATCGGGAAAAATCGGAAAAAAAATCGGAAAAAATCGGAAAAAATCGGAAAAAAAATCGGAAAAAAAATCGGGAAAAATCGGAAAATTTTTTTGAAAAAAAATCGGAAAAAATCGGAAAAAATCGGAAAAAAATCGGGAAAAATCGGCAAAAAAATTGGCAAAAAAATCGGGAAAAATCGGGAAAAATCGGGAAAAATCGGCAAAAAAATCGGGAAAAAATCGGGAAAAATCGGGGAAAATCGGGAAAAAATCGGGAAAAATCGGGGAAAAATCGGGGGAAAAATCGGGAAAAAAATCGGCAAAAAAATTCGGAAAAAATCGGAAAAAATCGGGAAAAATCGGAAAAAAAAATCGGGAAAAATCGGAAAAAAAATCGGAAAAAATCGGAAAAAAAATCGGAAAAAAAATCGGGAAAAATCGGAAAAAAAATTTGAAAAAAAATCGGAAAAAATCGGGAAAAATCGGCAAAAAAATCGGGAAAAAATCGGGAAAAAATCAGGAAAATCGGCAAAAAAAAATCGGAAAAAATCGGAAAAAAATCGGGAAAAATCGGAAAATAAAATTGAAAAAAAATCGGAAAAAATCGGAAAAAATCGGAAAAAAATCGGGAAAAATCGGCAAAAAAATTGGCAAAAAAATCGGGAAAAAATCGGGAAAAATCGGAAATAATCGGCAAAAAAATCTGGAAAAAATCGGGAAAAAATCAGAGAAAAAACGGCAAAAAAAAATCGGAAAAAATCGGGAAAAATCGGAAAAAAAAATCGGAAAAAATCGGAAAAAATCGGGAAAAATCGGAAAAAAAATCGGAAAAAATCGGAAAAAAAATCGGAAAAAAAATCGGAAAAAAAATCGGGAAAAATCGGAAAAAAAAATTGAAAAAAAATCGGTAAAAATCGGAAAAATCGGAAAAAAATCGGGAAAAATCGGCAAAAAAATTGGCAAAAAATCGGGAAAAAATCGGGAAAAATCGGGAAAAATCGGCAAAAAAATCGGGAAAAAATCGGGAAAAAATCAGGAAAATCGGCAAAAAAAAATCGGAAAAAATCGGGAAAAATCGGAAAAAAAAATCGGAAAAAATCGGAAAAAATCGGGAAAAATCGGAAAAAATCGGAAAAAAAATTCGGAAAAAATCGGAAAAAATCGGGAAAAATCGGAAAAAAAATTGGAAAAAAAATCGGAAAAAATCGGAAATAATCGGCAAAAAAATCGGGAAAAAATCGGGAAAAAATCAGGAAAATCGAAAAAAAAAAAATCGGAAAAAATCGGGAAAAATCGGAAAAAAAAATCGGAAAAAATCGGAAAAAATCGGAAAAAATCGGGAAAAATCGGAAAAAAAATCGGGAAAAATCTGAAAAAAAATTTGAAAAAAAATCGGAAAAAATCGGAAATTTTTTTTGAAAAAAAATCGGAAAAAATCGGAAAAAATCGGAAAAAAATCGGGAAAAATCGGCAAAAAAATTGGCAAAAAAATCGGGAAAAAATCTGGAAAAATCGGAAATAATCGGCAAAAAAATCGGGAAAAAATCGGGAAAAAATCAGGAAAATCGGCAAAAAAAAATCGGAAAAAATCGGGAAAAATCGGAAAAAAAAATCGGAAAAAATCGGAAAAAATTGGGAAAAATCGGAAAAAAAAATCGGAAAAAATCGGAAAAAATCGGGAAAAATCGGAAAAAAAATCGGAAAAATCGGAAAAAATCGGAAAAAATCGGAAAAAATCGGGAAAAATCGGAAAAAAAATCGGAAAAAAAATCGGAAAAAATCGGGAAAAATCGGAAAAAAAATCGGGAAAAATCGGAAAAAAATTTTGAAAAAAATCGGAAAAAATCGGAAAAAATCGGAAAAAAATCGGGAAAAAAATCGGGAAAAAAATTGGCAAAAAAATCGGGAAAAAATCGGGAAAAATCGGGAAAAATCGGAAAAAAAATCGGGAAAAATCGGAAAAAAATCGGAAAAAAAATCGGGAAAAATCGGGAAAAATCGGAAAAAAAATCGGGAAAAATCGGAAAAATTTTTTGAAAAAAAATCGGAAAAAATCGGAAAAAATCGGAAAAAAATCGGGAAAAATCGGAAAAAAATTTTGAAAAAAAATCGGAAAAAATCGGAAAAAATCGGAAAAAAATCGGGAAAAAAATCGGCAAAAAAATTGGCAAAAAAATCGGGAAAAAATCGGGAAAAATCGGAAATAATCGGCAAAAAAATCGGGAAAAAATCGGGAAAAAATCAGGAAAATCGGCAAAAAAAAATCGGAAAAAATCGGGAAAAATCGGAAAAAAAAATCGGAAAAAATCGGAAAAAATCGGGAAAAATCGGAAAAAAAATCGGAAAAAATCGGAAAAAATCGGAAAAAAATCGGAAAAAAAATCGGGAAAAATCGGAAAAAAAAATTGAAAAAAAATCGAAAAAAATCGGAAAAAATCGGGAAAAATCGGAAAAAAAATCGGAAAAAAAAATCGGAAAAAATCGGAAAAAAAATCGGAAAAAATCAGGAAAAATCGGAAAAAAAATCGGGAAAAATCAGAAAAAAAATTGGAAAAAAAATCGAAAAAAATCGGGAAAAATCGGGAAAAATCGGAAAAAAAATCGGAAAAAAAATCGGAAAAAAAATCGGAAAAAAAATCGGAAAAAATCGGAAAAAAAATCGGGAAAAATCGGAAAATAAAATTGAAAAAAAATCGGAAAAAATCGGAAAAAATCGGAAAAAAAATTCGGAAAAAATCGGAAAAAATCTGAAAAAATCGGGAAAAATCGGCAAAAAAATCGGCAAAAAAAATCGGAAAAAATCGGAAAAAAAATTCGGAAAAAATCGGAAAAAATCGGAAAAAATCGGGAAAAATCGGAAATAATCGGCAAAAAAATCGGGAAAAAATCGGGAAAAAATCAGGAAAATCGGCAAAAAAAATCGGAAAAAATCGGGAAAATCGAAAAAAAAATTCGGAAAAAATCGGAAAAAATCGGGAAAAATCGGAAAAAAAATCGGAAAAAATCGGAAAAAATCGTGAAAAATCGGAAAAAAAATCGGAAAAAAAATCGGAAAAAATCGGAAAAAATCGGAAAAAAATCGGGAAAAATCGGAAAAAAATTTTGAAAAAAAATCGGAAAAAATCGGAAAAAAATCGGGAAAAATCGGAAAAAATTTTTGAAAAAAAATCGGAAAAAATCGGAAAAAATCGGAAAAAAATCGGGAAAAATCGGAAAAAATTGGGAAAAATCCGAAAAAAAAATCGGAAAAAATCGGAAAAAATCGGAAAAAATCGGGAAAAATCGGAAAAAAAATCGGAAAAAATCGGAAAAAATCGGAAAAAAAATCGGAAAAAAAATCGGGAAAAATCGGAAAAAAATCGGGAAAAATCGGAAAAAAAAATTGAAAAAAAATCGGAAAAAATCGGAAAAAATCGGAAAAAAATCGGGAAAAATCGGCAAAAAAATTGGCAAAAAAATCGGGAAAAAATCGGGAAAAATCGGGAAAAATCGGCAAAAAAATCGGGAAAAAATCGGGAAAAAATCAGGAAAATCGGCAAAAAAAAATCGGAAAAAATCGGAAAAAAATCGGGAAAAATCGGAAAAAAAATTTGAAAAAAAATCGGAAAAAATCGGAAAAAATCGGAAAAAAATCGGGAAAAATCGGAAAAAAAAATTGAAAAAAAATCGGAAAAAATCGGAAAAAATCGGAAAAAAATCGGGAAAAATCGGGAAAAAAATTGGCAAAAAAATCGGGAAAAAATCGGGAAAAATCGGGAAAAATCGGCAAAAAATCGGGAAAAAATCGGGAAAAAATCAGGAAAATCGGCAAAAAAAAATCGGAAAAAATCGGAAAAAAATCGGGAAAAATCGGAAAAAAAATTTGAAAAAAAATCGGAAAAAATCGGAAAAAATCGGAAAAAAATCGGGAAAAATCGGCAAAAAAATTGGCAAAAAAATCGGGAAAAAATCGGGAAAAATCGGAAATAATCGGCAAAAAAAATCGGGAAAAAATCGGGAAAAAATCAGGAAAATCGGCAAAAAAAAATCGGAAAAAATCCGGAAAAATCGGAAAAAAATATCGGAAAAAATCGGAAAAAATCGGGAAAAAAATCGGGAAAAATCGGGAAAAATCGGGAAAAATCGGAAAAAAATTCGGAAAAAAAAATCGGAAAAAATCGGAAAAAAAATCGGAAAAAAAATCGGAAAAAATCGGAAAAAATCGGAAAAAAAATCGGGAAAAATCGGAAAATAAAATTGAAAAAAAATCGGAAAAAATCGGAAAAAATCGGAAAAAAAAATCGGAAAAATCTGAAAAAATCGGGAAAAATCGGCAAAAAAATCGGCAAAAAAATTCGGAAAAAATCGGAAAAAATCGGGAAAATCGGAAAAAAAAATCGGAAAAAATCGGAAAAAATCGGGAAAAATCGGAAAAAAAATCGGAAAAAATCGGAAAAAATCGGAAAAAAAATCGGAAAAAAAATCGGGAAAAATCGGAAAAAAAATTGGAAAAAAAATCGGAAAAAATCGGGAAAAATCGGGAAAAATCGGAAAAAAAATCGGAAAAAAAAATCGGAAAAAATCGGAAAAAAAATCGGAAAAAAAATCGGAAAAAATCGGAAAAAATCGGAAAAAAAATCGGGAAAAATCGGAAAATAAAATTGAAAAAAAATCGGAAAAAATCGGAAAAAATCGAAAAAAAAAATCGGAAAAAATCTGAAAAAATCGGGAAAAATCGGAAAAAAAATCGGCAAAAAAATTCGGAAAAAATCGGAAAAAATCGGGAAAAATCGGAAAAAAAATCGGAAAAAAAATCAGAAAAAAATCGGAAAAAATCGGAAAAAAAATTCGGAAAAAATCTGAAAAAATCTGAAAAAATCGGGAAAAATCGGCAAAAAAATCGGCAAAAAAATTCGGAAAAAATCGGAAAAAATCGGGAAAAATCGGAAAAAAAATCGGAAAAAAAAATCGGAAAAAATCGGAAAAAATCGGAAAAAAATCGTGAAAAATCGGAAAAAAAATTGGCAAAAAAAACGGGAAAAAATCGGGAAAAATCGGAAATAATCGGCAAAAAAATCGGGAAAAAATCGGAAAAAATCGAAAAAATCGGGAAAAATCGGAAAAAAAATCGGAAAAAATCGGAAAAAATCGGGAAAAATCGGAAAAAAAATCGGAAAAAAAAATCGGAAAAAATCTGAAAAAATCGGAAAAAAAATCGGGAAAAATCGAAAAAAAAATTTGAAAAAAATCGGAAAAAATCGGAAAAAATTGGAAAAAAAATCGGGAAAAATCGGAAAAAAAATTTGAAAAAAAATCAGAAAAAATCGGAAAAAATCGGAAAAATCGGAAAAAAAATCGGAAAAAAAATCGGGAAAAATCGGAAAAAAAATTTGAAAAAAAATCGGAAAAAATCGGAAAAAATCGGAAAAAAATCGGGAAAAATCGGCAAAAAAATTGGCAAAAAAATCGGGAAAAAATCGGGAAAAATCGGGAAAAATCGGCAAAAAAATCGGGAAAAATCGGGAAAAAATCAGGAAAATCGGCAAAAAAAAATCGGAAAAATCGGGAAAAATCGGAAAAAAAAATCGGAAAAAATCGGAAAAAATCGGGAAAAATCGGAAAAAAAATCGGAAAAAATCGGAAAAAAAATCGGAAAAAAAATCGGGAAAAATCGGAAAATTTTTTTGAAAAAAAATCGGAAAAAATCGGAAAAAATCGGAAAAAAATCGGGAAAAATCGGCAAAAAAATTGGCAAAAAAATCGGGAAAAATCGGGAAAAATCGGGAAAAATCGGCAAAAAAATCGGGAAAAATCGGGAAAAATCGGGGAAAATCGGGAAAAAATCGGGAAAAATCGGGGAAAAATCGGGGGAAAAATCGGGAAAAAAATCGGCAAAAAAATTCGGAAAAAATCGGAAAAAATCGGGAAAAATCGGAAAAAAAAATCGGAAAAAATCGGAAAAAATCGGGAAAAATCGGAAAAAAAATCGGAAAAAATCGGAAAAAATCGGAAAAAAAATCGGAAAAAATCGGGAAAAATCGGGAAAAATCGGAAAAAAAATCGGAAAAAAAATCGGAAAAAATCGGAAAAAAAATCGGAAAAAAAATCGGAAAAAATCGGAAAAAATCGGAAAAAAAATCGGGAAAAATCGGAAAATAAAATTGAAAAAAAATCGGAAAAAATCGGAAAATAAAATTGAAAAAAAATCGGAAAAAATCGGAAAAAATCGGAAAAAAAAATCGGAAAAAATCTGAAAAAATCGGGAAAAATCGGAAAAAAAATCGGGAAAAATCGGAAAATAAAATTGAAAAAAAATCGGAAAAAATCGGGAAAAATCGGAAAATAAAATTGAAAAAAAATCGGAAAAAATCGGAAAAAATCGGAAAAAAAATCGGAAAAAATCTGAAAAAATCGGGAAAAATCGGAAAAAAAATCGGCAAAAAAATTCGGAAAAAATCGGAAAAAATCGGGAAAAATCGGAAAAAAAATCGGAAAAAAAATCAGAAAAAATTCGGAAAAAATCGGAAAAAAAATTCGGAAAAAATCTGAAAAAATCTGAAAAAATCGGCAAAAAAATCGGCAAAAAAATCGGCAAAAAAATTCGGAAAAAATCGGAAAAAATCGGGAAAAATCGGAAAAAAAATCGGAAAAAAAATCGGAAAAAAAATCGGAAAAAATCGGAAAAAATCGGAAAAAAATCGTGAAAAATCGGAAAAAAAATTGGCAAAAAAAACGGGAAAAAATCGGGAAAAATCGGAAATAATCGGCAAAAAAATCGGGAAAAAATCGGGAAAAATCGGGAAAAATCGAAAAAAAAATTCGGAAAAAATCGGAAAAAATCGGGAAAAATCGGAAAAAAAATCGGAAAAAAAAATCGGAAAAAAAATCAGAAAAAAATCGGAAAAAATCGGAAAAAAAATTCGGAAAAAATCGGAAAAAATCGGGAAAAATCGGCAAAAAAATCGGAAAAAAAATCGGAAAAAATCGGGAAAAATCGGAAAAAAATCGGAAAAAAAATCGGAAAAAAAATCGGAAAAAATCGGAAAAAATCGGAAAAAAATCGTGAAAAATCGGCAAAAAAGTCGGGAAAAAATCGGGAAAAAATCGGGAAAAATCGGAAATAATCGGCAAAAAAATCGGGAAAAAATCGGGAAAAAATCAGGAAAATCGGCAAAAAAAATCAGAAAAAATCGGGAAAAATCGAAAAAAAAAATCGGAAAAAATCGGAAAAAATCGGGAAAAATCGGAAAAAAAATCGGAAAAAATCGGAAAAAATCGGGAAAAATCGGAAAAAAATCGGAAAAAAAATCGGAAAAAATCGGAAAAAAATCGGAAAAAAAATCGGGAAAAATCGGAAAAAAAATTTGAAAAAAAATCGGAAAAAATCTGAAAAAATCGGGAAAAATCGGCAAAAAAATCGGCAAAAAAATTCGGAAAAAATCGGGAAAAATCGGAAAAAAAATCGGAAAAAAAATCGGAAAAAATCGGAAAAAATCGGAAAAAATCGTGAAAAATCGGCAAAAAAATTGGCAAAAAAATCGGGAAAAAATCGGGAAAAATCGGAAATAATCGGCAAAAAAATCGGGAAAAAATCGGGAAAAAATCAGGAAATCGGCAAAAAAAAATCGGAAAAAATCGGGAAAAATCGAAAAAAAAAATCGGAAAAAATCGGAAAAAATCGGGAAAAATCGGCAAAAAAATTGGCAAAAAAATCGGGAAAAAATCGGGAAAAATCGGGAAAAATCGGCAAAAAAATTGGCAAAAAAATCGGGAAAAAATCGGGAAAAATCGGAAATAATCGGCAAAAAAATCGGGAAAAAATCGGGAAAAAATCGGGAAAAAATCAGGAAAATCGGCAAAAAAAAATCGAAAAAAATTGGGAAAAATCGGAAAATAAAATCGGAAAAATCGGAAAAAATCGGGAAAAATCGGAAAAAAAATCGGAAAAAATCGGAAAAAAAATTTGAAAAAAAATCGGAAAAATCGGGAAAAATCGGCAAAAAAATCGGGAAAAAATCGGGAAAAAATCAGGAAAATCGGCAAAAAAAATCGGAAAAAATCGGAAAAAAATCGGGAAAAATCGGAAAATA
This sequence comes from Oncorhynchus mykiss, assembly GCF_057628025.1. Classification (NCBI taxonomy): domain Eukaryota; kingdom Metazoa; phylum Chordata; class Actinopteri; order Salmoniformes; family Salmonidae; genus Oncorhynchus; species Oncorhynchus mykiss. Next base: position 553,461 of record NW_028322098.1, read on the forward strand.
AAATTGAAAAAAAATCGGAAAAAATCGGAAAAAATCGGAAAAAAATCGGGAAAAATCGGCAAAAAAATTGGCAAAAAAATCGGGAAAAAATCGGGAAAAATCGGAAATAATCGGCAAAAAAATCTGGAAAAAATCGGGAAAAAATCAGAGAAAAAACGGCAAAAAAAAATCGGAAAAAATCGGGAAAAATCGGAAAAAAAATCGGAAAAAATCGGAAAAAATCGGGAAAAATCGGAAAAAAAATCGGAAAAAATCGGAAAAAAATCGGAAAAAAAATCGGAAAAAAATCGGGAAAAATCGGAAAAAAAAATTGAAAAAAAATCGGTAAAAATCGGAAAAAATCGGAAAAAAATCGGGAAAAATCGGCAAAAAAATTGGCAAAAAATCGGGAAAAAATCGGGAAAAATCGGGAAAAATCGGCAAAAAAATCGGGAAAAAATCGGGAAAAAATCAGGAAAATCGGCAAAAAAAAATCGGAAAAAATCGGGAAAAATCGGAAAAAAAAATCGGAAAAAATCGGAAAAAATCGGGAAAAATCGGAAAAAATCGGAAAAAAAATTCGGAAAAAATCGGAAAAAATCGGGAAAATCGGAAAAAAAATTGGAAAAAAAATCGGAAAAAATCGGAAATAATCGGCAAAAAATCGGGAAAAAATCGGGAAAAAATCAGGAAAATCGGGAAAAAAAAAATCGGAAAAAATCGGGAAAAATCGGAAAAAAAATCGGAAAAAATCGGAAAAAATCGGAAAAAATCGGGAAAAATCTGAAAAAAAATCGGGAAAAATCTGAAAAAAAATTTGAAAAAAATCGGAAAAAATCGGAAATTTTTTTTGAAAAAAAATCGGAAAAAATCGGAAAAAATCGGAAAAAAATCGGGAAAAATCGGCAAAAAAATTGGCAAAAAAATCGGGAAAAAATCTGGAAAAATCGGAAATAATCGGCAAAAAAATCGGGAAAAAATCGGGAAAAAATCGGGAAAAATCGGAAAAAATCGGAAAAAATCGGGAAAAATCGGAAAAAAAAATCGGAAAAAATCGGAAAAAATCGGGAAAAATCGGAAAAAAAAATCGGAAAAAATCGGAAAAAATCGGGAAAAATCGGAAAAAAAATCGGAAAAAATCGGAAAAAATCGGAAAAAAACGGAAAAAATCGGGAAAAATCGGAAAAAAATCGGAAAAAAAATCGGAAAAAATCGGGAAAAATCGGAAAAAAAATCGGGAAAAATCGGAAAAAAATTTTGAAAAAAAATCGGAAAAAATCGGAAAAAATCGGAAAAAAATCGGGAAAAAAATCGGGAAAAAAATTGGCAAAAAAATCGGGAAAAAATCGGGAAAAATCGGGAAAAATCGGCAAAAAATCGGGAAAAATCGGAAAAAAATCGGAAAAAAAATCGGGAAAAATCGGAAAAATCGGAAAAAAATCGGGAAAAATCGGAAATTTTTTTGAAAAAAAATCGGAAAAAATCGGAAAAAATCGGAAAAAAATCGGAAAAAAAAATCGGAAAAAATCGGAAAAAATCGGGAAAAATCGGAAAAAAAATCGGAAAAAATCGGAAAAAAAATCGGGAAAAAAATCGGCAAAAAAATCGGGAAAAATCGGAAAAAAAAATTGAAAAAAAATCGGTAAAAATCGGAAAAAATCGGAAAAAAATCGGGAAAATCGGCAAAAAAATTGGCAAAAAATCGGGAAAAAATCGGGAAAAATCGGGAAAAATCGGCAAAAAATCGGGAAAAAATCGGGAAAAAATCAGGAAAATCGGCAAAAAAAAATCGGAAAAAATCGGGAAAAATCGGAAAAAAAAATCGGAAAAAATCGGAAAAAATCGGGAAAAATCGGAAAAAATCGGAAAAAAAATTCGGAAAAAATCGGAAAAAATCGGGAAAAATCGGAAAAAAAATTGGAAAAAAATCGGAAAAAATCGGAAATAATCGGCAAAAAAATCGGGAAAAAATCGGGAAAAAATCAGGAAAATCGGAAAAAAAAAAATCGGAAAAAATCGGGAAAAATCGGAAAAAAAAATCGGAAAAAATCGGAAAAAATCGGAAAAAATCGGGAAAAATCTGAAAAAAAATCGGGAAAAATCTGAAAAAAATTTGAAAAAAAATCGGAAAAAATCGGAAATTTTTTTTGAAAAAAAATCGGAAAAAATCGGAAAAAATCGGAAAAAAATCGGGAAAAATCGGCAAAAAAATTGGCAAAAAAATCGGGAAAAAATCTGGAAAAATCGGAAATAATCGGCAAAAAAATCGGGAAAAAATCGGGAAAAAAATCGGAAAAAATCGGAAAAAATCGGAAAAAACGGAAAAAATCGGGAAAAATCGGAAAAAAAATCGGAAAAAAAATCGGAAAAAATCGGGAAAAATCGGAAAAAAAATCGGGAAAAATCGGAAAAAAATTTTGAAAAAAAATCGGAAAAAATCGGAAAAAATCGGAAAAAAATCGGGAAAAAAATCGGGAAAAAAATTGGCAAAAAAATCGGGAAAAAATCGGGAAAAATCGGGAAAAATCGGCAAAAAAATCGGGAAAAATCGGAAAAAAATCGGAAAAAAAATCGGGAAAAATCGGGAAAAATCGGAAAAAAAATCGGGAAAAATCGGAAAATTTTTTTGAAAAAAAATCGGAAAAAATCGGAAAAAATCGGAAAAAAATCGGGAAAAATCGGAAAAAAATTTTGAAAAAAAATCGGAAAAAATCGGAAAAAATCGGAAAAAAATCGGGAAAAAAATTGGCAAAAAAATCGGGAAAAAATCGGAAAAATCGGGAAAAATCGGAAATAATCGGCAAAAAAATCGGGAAAAAATCGGGAAAAAATCAAGAAAATCGGCAAAAAAAAATCGGAAAAAATCGGGAAAAATCGGAAAAAAAAATCGGAAAAAATCGGAAAAAATCGGGAAAAATCGGCAAAAAAAAATCGGAAAAAATCGGGAAAAATCGGAAAAAAAAATCGGAAAAAATCGGAAAAAATCGGGAAAAATCGGAAAAAAAATCGGAAAAAATCGGAAAAAATCGGAAAAAAATTTTGAAAAAAAATCGGAAAAAATCGGAAAAAATCGGAAAAAAATCGGGAAAAAAATTGGCAAAAAAATCGGGAAAAAATCGGGAAAATCGGGAAAAATCGGAAATAATCGGCAAAAAAATCGGGAAAAAATCGGGAAAAAATCAAGAAAATCGGCAAAAAAAAATCGGAAAAAATCGGGAATAATCGGCAAAAAAATCGGGAAAAAATCGGGAAAAAATCAAGAAAATCGGCAAAAAAAAATCGGAAAAAATCGGGAAAAATCGGAAAAAAAAATCGGAAAAAATCGGAAAAAATCGGGAAAAATCGGAAAAAAAATCGGAAAAAATCGGAAAAAATCGGAAAAAAAATCGGAAAAAAAATCGGGAAAAATCGGAAAAAAAAATTGAAAAAAATCGAAAAAAATCGGAAAAAATCGGGAAAAATCGGAAAAAAAATCGGAAAAAAAAATCGGAAAAAATCGGAAAAAAAATCGGAAAAAATCAGGAAAAATCGGAAAAAAAATCGGGAAAAATCGGAAAAAAAATTGGAAAAAAAATCGAAAAAAATCGGGAAAAATCGGGAAAAATCGGAAAAAAATCGGAAAAAAAAATCGGAAAAAATCGGAAAAAAAATCGGAAAAAAAATCGGAAAAAAAATCGGAAAAAATCGGAAAAAAAATCGGGAAAAATCGGAAAATAAAATTGAAAAAAAATCGGAAAAATCGGAAAAAATCTGAAAAAAAATTCGGAAAAAAATCGGAAAAAATCTGAAAAAATCTGAAAAAATCTGGAAAATCGGAAAAAAAATTCGGAAAAAATCGGGAAAATCGAAAAAAAAATTCGGAAAAAATCGGAAAAAAATCGGGAAAAATCGGAAAAAAAATCGGAAAAAATCGGAAAAAATCGGGAAAAATCGGAAAAAAAATCGGAAAAAAAATCGGAAAAAATCGGAAAAAATCGGAAAAAAAATCGGGAAAAATCGGAAAAAAATTTTGAAAAAAAATCGGAAAAAATCGGAAAAAAATCGGAAAAATCGGAAAAATTTTTTGAAAAAAAATCGGAAAAAATCGGAAAAAAAATCGGGAAAAAATCGGGAAAAAATCAGGAAAATCGGCAAAAAAAATCGGAAAAAATCGGGAAAATCGAAAAAAAAATTCGGAAAAAATCGGAAAAAATCGGGAAAAATCGGAAAAAAAATCGGAAAAAATCGGAAAAAATCGGAAAAAATCGGAAAAAAACGGAAAAAATCGGGAAAAATCGGAAAAAAAATCGGAAAAAAAATCGGAAAAAATCGGGAAAAATCGGAAAAAAAATCGGGAAAAATCGGAAAAAAATTTTGAAAAAAAATCGGAAAAAATCGGAAAAAAATCGGAAAAAAATCGGGAAAAAAATCGGGAAAAAAATTGGCAAAAAAATCGGGAAAAAATCGGGAAAAATCGGGAAAAATCGGCAAAAAAATCGGGAAAAATCGGAAAAAAATCGGAAAAAAAATCGGGAAAAATCGGGAAAAATCGGAAAAAAAATCGGGAAAAATCGGAAATTTTTTTTGAAAAAAAATCGGAAAAAATCGGAAAAAATCGGAAAAAAATCGGAAAAAAAAATCGGAAAAAATCGGAAAAAATCGGGAAAAATCGGAAAAAAAATCGGAAAAAATCGGAAAAAAAATCGGGAAAAAAATCGGCAAAAAAATCGGGAAAAATCGGAAAAAAAAATTGAAAAAAAATCGGTAAAAATCGGAAAAAATCGGAAAAAAATCGGGAAAAATCGGCAAAAAAATTGGCAAAAAATCGGGAAAAAATCGGGAAAAATCGGGAAAAATCGGCAAAAAAATCGGGAAAAAATCGGGAAAAAATCAGGAAAATCGGCAAAAAAAAATCGGAAAAAATCGGGAAAAATCGGAAAAAAAATCGGAAAAAATCGGAAAAAATCGGGAAAAATCGGAAAAAATCGGAAAAAAAATTCGGAAAAAATCGGAAAAAATCGGGAAAAATCGGAAAAAAAATTGGAAAAAAAATCGGAAAAAATCGGAAATAATCGGCAAAAAAATCGGGAAAAAATCGGGAAAAAATCAGGAAAATCGGAAAAAAAAAAATCGGAAAAAATCGGGAAAAATCGGAAAAAAAAATCGGAAAAAATCGGAAAAAATCGGAAAAAATCGGGAAAAATCTGAAAAAAAATCGGGAAAAATCTGAAAAAAAATTTGAAAAAAAATCGGAAAAAATCGGAAATTTTTTTTGAAAAAAATCGGAAAAAATCGGAAAAAATCGGAAAAAAATCGGGAAAAATCGGCAAAAAAATTGGCAAAAAAATCGGGAAAAAATCTGGAAAAATCGGAAATAATCGGCAAAAAAATCGGGAAAAAATCGGGAAAAAAATCGGAAAAAATCGGAAAAAATCGGAAAAAAACGGAAAAAATCGGGAAAAATCGGAAAAAAAATCGGAAAAAAAATCGGAAAAAATCGGGAAAAATCGGAAAAAAAATCGGGAAAAATCGGAAAAAAATTTTGAAAAAAAATCGGAAAAAATCGGAAAAAATCGGAAAAAAATCGGGAAAAAAATCGGGAAAAAAATTGGCAAAAAAATCGGGAAAAAATCGGGAAAAATCGGGAAAAATCGGCAAAAAAATCGGGAAAAATCGGAAAAAAATCGGAAAAAAAATCGGGAAAAATCGGGAAAAATCGGAAAAAAAATCGGGAAAAATCGGAAAATTTTTTTGAAAAAAATCGGAAAAAATCGGAAAAAATCGGAAAAAAATCGGGAAAAATCGGAAAAAAATTTTGAAAAAAAATCGGAAAAAATCGGAAAAAATCGGAAAAAAATCGGGAAAAAAATTGGCAAAAAAATCGGGAAAAAATCGGGAAAAATCGGGAAAAATCGGAAATAATCGGCAAAAAAATCGGGAAAAAATCGGGAAAAAATCAAGAAAATCGGCAAAAAAAAATCGGAAAAAATCGGGAAAAATCGGAAAAAAAAATCGGAAAAAATCGGAAAAAATCGGGAAAAATCGGAAAAAAAATCGGAAAAAATCGGAAAAAATCGGAAAAAAAATCGGAAAAAAAATCGGGAAAAATCGGAAAAAAAAATTGAAAAAAAATCGAAAAAAATCGGAAAAAATCGGGAAAAATCGGAAAAAAAATCGGAAAAAAAAATCGGAAAAAATCGGAAAAAAAATCGGAAAAAATCAGGAAAAATCGGAAAAAAAATCGGGAAAAATCGGAAAAAAAATTGGAAAAAAAATCGAAAAAAATCGGGAAAAATCGGGAAAAATCGGAAAAAAAATCGGAAAAAAAAATCGGAAAAAATCGGAAAAAAAATCGGAAAAAAAATCGGAAAAAAAATCGGAAAAAATCGGAAAAAAAATCGGGAAAAATCGGAAAATAAAATTGAAAAAAAATCGGAAAAATCGGAAAAAATCGGAAAAAAAATTCGGAAAAAATCGGAAAAAATCTGAAAAAATCTGAAAAAATCTGGAAAATCGGCAAAAAAAATCGGAAAAAATCGGGAAAATCGAAAAAAAAATTCGGAAAAAATCGGAAAAAATCGGGAAAAATCGGAAAAAAAATCGGAAAAAATCGGAAAAAATCGGGAAAAATCGGAAAAAAAATCGGAAAAAAAATCGGAAAAAATCGGAAAAAATCGGAAAAAAAATCGGGAAAAATCGGAAAAAAATTTTGAAAAAAAATCGGAAAAAATCGGAAAAAAATCGGGAAAAATCGGAAAATTTTTTTGAAAAAAAATCGGAAAAAATCGGAAAAAAAATCGGGAAAAAATCGGGAAAAAATCAGGAAAATCGGCAAAAAAAATCGGAAAAAATCGGGAAAATCGAAAAAAAAATTCGGAAAAAATCGGAAAAAATCGGGAAAAATCGGAAAAAAAATCGGAAAAAATCGGAAAAAATCGGGAAAAATCGGAAAAAAAATCGGAAAAAAAATCGGAAAAAATCGGAAAAAATCGGAAAAAAAATCGGGAAAAATCGGAAAAAAATTTTGAAAAAAAATCGGAAAAAATCGGAAAAAAATCGGGAAAAATCGGAAAAAATTTTTGAAAAAAAATCGGAAAAAATCGGAAAAAATCGGAAAAAAATCGGGAAAAATCGGAAAAAATTGGGAAAAATCGGAAAAAAAAATCGGAAAAAATCGGAAAAAATCGGAAAAAATCGGGAAAAATCGGAAAAAAAATCGGAAAAAATCGGAAAAAATCGGAAAAAAAATCGGAAAAAAATCGGGAAAAATCGGAAAAAAAAATTGAAAAAAAATCGGAAAAAATCGGAAAAAATCGGAAAAAAATCGGGAAAAATCGGCAAAAAAATTGGCAAAAAAATCGGGAAAAAATCGGGAAAAATCGGGAAAAATCGGCAAAAAAATCGGGAAAAAATCGGGAAAAAATCAGGAAAATCGGCAAAAAAAAATCGGAAAAAATCGGAAAAAAATCGGGAAAAATCGGAAAAAAAATTTGAAAAAAAATCGGAAAAAATCGGAAAAAATCGGAAAAAAATCGGGAAAAATCGGCAAAAAAATTGGCAAAAAAATCGGGAAAAAATCGGGAAAAATCGGAAATAATCGGCAAAAAAATCGGGAAAAAATCGGGAAAAAATCAGGAAAATCGGCAAAAAAAAATCGGAAAAAATCCGGAAAAATCGGAAAAAAAAATCGGAAAAAATCGGAAAAAATCGGGAAAAAAATCGGGAAAAATCGGGAAAAATCGGGAAAAATCGGAAAAAAATTCGGAAAAAAAAATCGGAAAAAATCGGAAAAAAAATCGGAAAAAAAATCGGAAAAAATCGGAAAAAAATCGGAAAAAAAATCGGGAAAAATCGGAAAATAAAATTGAAAAAAAATCGGAAAAAATCGGGAAAAATCGGAAAAAAAATCGGAAAAAATCGGAAAAAATCGGAAAAAAAATCGGAAAAAAAATCGGGAAAAATCGGAAAAAAAATTGGAAAAAAAATCGGAAAAATCGGGAAAAATCGGGAAAAATCGGAAAAAAATTGGAAAAAAAATCGGAAAAAATCGGAAATAATCGGCAAAAAAATCGGGAAAAAATCGGGAAAAAATCAGGAAAATCGGAAAAAAAAAAATCGGAAAAAATCGGGAAAAATCGGAAAAAAAAATCGGAAAAAATCGGAAAAAATCGGAAAAAATCGGGAAAAATCTGAAAAAAAATCGGGAAAAATCTGAAAAAAATTTGAAAAAAAATCGGAAAAAATCGGAAATTTTTTTTGAAAAAAAATCGGAAAAAATCGGAAAAAATCGGAAAAAAATCGGGAAAAATCGGCAAAAAAATTGGCAAAAAAATCGGGAAAAAATCTGGAAAAATCGGAAATAATCGGCAAAAAAATCGGGAAAAAATCGGGAAAAAAATCGGAAAAAATCGGAAAAAATCGGAAAAAAACGGAAAAAATCGGGAAAAATCGGAAAAAAAATCGGAAAAAAAATCGGAAAAAATCGGGAAAAATCGGAAAAAAAATCGGGAAAAATCGGAAAAAAATTTTGAAAAAAAATCGGAAAAAATCGGAAAAAATCGGAAAAAAATCGGGAAAAAATCGGGAAAAAAATTGGCAAAAAAATCGGGAAAAAATCGGGAAAAATCGGGAAAAATCGGCAAAAAAATCGGGAAAATCGGAAAAAAATCGGAAAAAAATCGGGAAAAATCGGGAAAAATCGGAAAAAAAATCGGGAAAAATCGGAAAATTTTTTTGAAAAAAAATCGGAAAAAATCGGAAAAAATCGGAAAAAAATCGGGAAAAAATCGGAAAAAAATTTTGAAAAAAAATCGGAAAAAATCGGAAAAAATCGGAAAAAAATCGGGAAAAAAATTGGCAAAAAAATCGGGAAAAAATCGGGAAAAATCGGGAAAAATCGGAAATAATCGGCAAAAAAATCGGGAAAAAATCGGGAAAAAATCAAGAAAATCGGCAAAAAAAAATCGGAAAAAATCGGGAAAAATCGGAAAAAAAAATCGGAAAAAATCGGAAAAAATCGGGAAAAATCGGAAAAAAATCGGAAAAAATCGGAAAAAATCGGAAAAAAAATCGGAAAAAAAATCGGGAAAAATCGGAAAAAAAAATTGAAAAAAAATCGAAAAAAATCGGAAAAAATCGGGAAAAATCGGAAAAAAAATCGGAAAAAAAATCGGAAAAAATCGGAAAAAAAATCGGAAAAAATCAGGAAAAATCGGAAAAAAAATCGGGAAAAATCGGAAAAAAAATTGGAAAAAAAATCGAAAAAAATCGGGAAAAATCGGGAAAAATCGGAAAAAAATCGGAAAAAAAAATCGGAAAAAATCGGAAAAAAAATCGGAAAAAAAATCGGAAAAAAAATCGGAAAAAATCGGAAAAAAAATCGGGAAAAATCGGAAAATAAAATTGAAAAAAAATCGGAAAAATCGGAAAAAATCGGAAAAAAAATTCGGAAAAAATCGGAAAAAATCTGAAAAAATCTGAAAAAATCAGGAAAATCGGCAAAAAAAATCGGAAAAAATCGGGAAAATCGAAAAAAAAATTCGGAAAAAATCGGAAAAAATCGGGAAAAATCGGAAAAAAAATCGGAAAAAATCGGAAAAAATCGGGAAAAATCGGAAAAAAAATCGGAAAAAAAATCGGAAAAAATCGGAAAAAATCGGAAAAAAAATCGGGAAAAATCGGAAAAAAATTTTGAAAAAAAATCGGAAAAAATCGGAAAAAAATCGGGAAAAATCGGAAAAATTTTTTGAAAAAAAATCGGAAAAAATCGGAAAAAAAATCGGGAAAAAATCGGGAAAAAATCAGGAAAATCGGCAAAAAAAATCGGAAAAAATCGGGAAAATCGAAAAAAAAATTCGGAAAAAATCGGAAAAAATCGGGAAAATCGGAAAAAAATCGGAAAAAATCGGAAAAAATCGGGAAAAATCGGAAAAAAAATCGGAAAAAAAATCGGAAAAAATCGGAAAAAATCGGAAAAAAAATCGGGAAAAATCGGAAAAAAATTTTGAAAAAAAATCGGAAAAAATCGGAAAAAAATCGGGAAAAATCGGAAAAATTTTTGAAAAAAATCGGAAAAAATCGGAAAAAATCGGAAAAAAATCGGGAAAAATCGGAAAAAATTGGGAAAAATCGGAAAAAAAAATCGGAAAAAATCGGAAAAAATCGGAAAAAATCGGGAAAAATCGGAAAAAAAATCGGAAAAAATCGGAAAAAATCGGAAAAAAAATCGGAAAAAAAATCGGGAAAAATCGGAAAAAAAAATTGAAAAAAAATCGGAAAAAATCGAAAAAAAATCGGAAAAAAATCGGGAAAAATCGGCAAAAAAAATTGGCAAAAAAATCGGGAAAAAATCGGGAAAAATCGGGAAAAATCGGCAAAAAAATCGGGAAAAAATCGGGAAAAAATCAGGAAAATCGGCAAAAAAAAATCGGAAAAAATCGGAAAAAAATCGGGAAAAATCGGAAAAAAAAATTGAAAAAAAATCGGAAAAAAATCGGAAAAAATCGGAAAAAAATCGGGAAAAATCGGCAAAAAATTGGCAAAAAAATCGGGAAAAAATCGGGAAAAATCGGAAATAATCGGCAAAAAAATCGGGAAAAAATCGGGAAAAAATCAGGAAAATCGGCAAAAAAAAATCGGAAAAAATCCGGAAAAATCGGAAAAAAAAATCGGAAAAAATCGGAAAAAATCGGGAAAAAAATCGGGAAAAATCGGGAAAAATCGGGAAAAATCGGAAAAAAATTCGGAAAAAAAAAATCGGAAAAAAAATCGGGAAAAAAATCGGAAAAATCGGAAAAAATCGGAAAAAAAATCGGGAAAAATCGGAAAATAAAATTGAAAAAAAATCGGAAAAAATCGGAAAAAATCGGAAAAAAAATCGGAAAAATCTGAAAAAATCGGGAAAAATCGGCAAAAAAATCGGCAAAAAAATTCGGAAAAAATCGGAAAAAATCGGGAAAAATCGGAAAAAAAAATCGGAAAAAATCGGAAAAAATCGGGAAAAATCGGAAAAAAAAATCGGAAAAAATCGGAAAAAATCGGAAAAAAAATCGGAAAAAAAATCGGGAAAAATCGGAAAAAAAATTGGAAAAAAAATCGGAAAAAATCGGGAAAAATCGGGAAAAATCGGAAAAAAAATCGGAAAAAAAAATCGGAAAAAATCGGAAAAAAAATCGGAAAAAAAATCGGAAAAAAATCGGAAAAAATCGGAAAAAAAATCGGGAAAAATCGGAAAATAAAATTGAAAAAAAATCGGAAAAAATCGGAAAAAATCGGAAAAAAAAATCGGAAAAAATCTGAAAAAATCGGGAAAAATCGGAAAAAAAATCGGCAAAAAAATTCGGAAAAAATCGGAAAAAATCGGGAAAAATCGGAAAAAAAATCGGAAAAAAAAATCAGAAAAAAATCGGAAAAAATCGGAAAAAAAATTCGGAAAAAATCTGAAAAAATCTGAAAAAATCGGGAAAAATCGGCAAAAAAAATCGGCAAAAAAATTCGGAAAAAATCGGAAAAAATCGGGAAAAATCGGAAAAAAAATCGGAAAAAAAATCGGAAAAAATCGGAAAAAATCGGAAAAAAATCGTGAAAAATCGGAAAAAAAATTGGCAAAAAAAAACGGGAAAAAATCGGAAAAAATCGAAAAAATCGGGAAAAATCGGAAAAAAAATCGAAAAAAATCGGAAAAAATCGGGAAAAATCGGAAAAAAAATCGGAAAAAAAATCGGAAAAATCTGAAAAAATCGGAAAAAAATCGGGAAAAATCGAAAAAAAAATTTGAAAAAAAATCGGAAAAAATCGAAAAAATTGGAAAAAAAATCGGGAAAAATCGGAAAAAAAATTTGAAAAAAAATCGGAAAAAATCGGAAAAAATCGGAAAAATCGGAAAAAAAATCGAAAAAAAAATCGGGAAAAATCGGGAAAAAATCAGGAAAATCGGCAAAAAAAAATCGGAAAAATCGGGAAAAATCGGAAAAAAAAATCGGAAAAAATCGGAAAAAATCGGGAAAAGTCGGAAAAAAAATCGGAAAAAATCGGAAAAAATCGGAAAAAAAATCGGAAAAAAAATCGGGAAAATCGGAAAAATTTTTTGAAAAAAAATCGGAAAAAATCGGAAAAAATCGGAAAAAAATCGGGAAAAATCGGCAAAAAAATTGGCAAAAAAATCGGGAAAAATCGGGAAAAATCGGGAAAAATCGGCAAAAAAATCGGGAAAAAATCGGGAAAAATCGGGGAAAATCGGGAAAAAATCGGGAAAAATCGGGGAAAAATCGGGGGAAAAATCGGGAAAAAAATCGGCAAAAAAATTCGGAAAAAATCGGAAAAAATCGGGAAAAATCGGAAAAAAAATCGGAAAAAATCGGAAAAAATCGGGAAAAATCGGAAAAAAAATCGGAAAAAATCGGAAAAAATCGGAAAAAAAATCGGAAAAAAAATCGGGAAAAATCGGAAAAAAAATTGGAAAAAAAATCGGAAAAAATCGGGAAAAATCGGGAAAAATCGGAAAAAAAATCGGAAAAAAAAATCGGAAAAAATCGGAAAAAAAATCGGAAAAAAATCGGAAAAAATCGGAAAAAATCGGAAAAAAAATCGGGAAAAATCGGAAAATAAAATTGAAAAAAAATCGGAAAAAATCGGAAAAAATCGGAAAATAAAATTGAAAAAAAATCGGAAAAAATCGGAAAAAATCGGAAAAAAAAAATCGGAAAAAATCTGAAAAAATCGGGAAAAATCGGAAAAAAATCGGGAAAAATCGGAAAATAAAATTGAAAAAAAATCGGAAAAAATCGGGAAAAATCGGAAAATAAAATTGAAAAAAAATCGGAAAAAATCGGAAAAAATCGGAAAAAAAAATCGGAAAAAATCTGAAAAAATCGGGAAAAATCGGAAAAAAAATCGGCAAAAAAATTCGGAAAAAATCGGAAAAAATCGGGAAAAATCGGAAAAAAAATCGGAAAAAAAATCAGAAAAAATTCGGAAAAAATCGGAAAAAAATTCGGAAAAAATCTGAAAAAATCTGAAAAAATCGGCAAAAAAATCGGCAAAAAAATCGGCAAAAAAATTCGGAAAAAATCGGAAAAAATCGGGAAAAATCGGAAAAAAAATCGGAAAAAAAATCGGAAAAATCGGAAAAAATCGGAAAAAAATCGTGAAAAATCGGAAAAAAAATTGGCAAAAAAAACGGGAAAAAATCGGGAAAAATCGGAAATAATCGGCAAAAAAATCGGGAAAAAATCGGAAAAAATCGAAAAAATCGGGAAAAATCGGAAAAAAAATCGGAAAAAATCGGAAAAAATCGGGAAAAATCGGAAAAAAAATCGGAAAAAAAATCGGAAAAAATCGGAAAAAATCGGAAAAAAAATCGGGAAAAATCGAAAAAAAAATTTGAAAAAAAATCGGAAAAAATCGGAAAAAATTGGAAAAAAATCGGGAAAAATCGGAAAAAAAATTTGAAAAAAAATCGGAAAAAATCGGAAAAAATCGGAAAAATCGGAAAAAAAATCGGAAAAAAATCGGGAAAAATCGGAAAAAAAATTTGAAAAAAAATCGGAAAAAATCGGAAAAAATCGGAAAAAAATCGGGAAAAATCGGCAAAAAAATTGGCAAAAAAATCGGGAAAAAATCGGGAAAAATCGGGAAAAATCGGAAATAATCGGCAAAAAAATCGGGAAAAAATCGGGAAAAAATCAAGAAAATCGGCAAAAAAAAATCGGAAAAAATCGGGAAAAATCGGAAAAAAAAATCGGAAAAAATCGGAAAAAATCGGGAAAAATCGGAAAAAAAATCGGAAAAAATCGGAAAAAATCGGAAAAAAAATCGGAAAAAAAATCGGGAAAAATCGGAAAAAAAAATTGAAAAAAAATCGAAAAAAATCGGAAAAAATCGGGAAAAATCGGAAAAAAAATCGGAAAAAAAAATCGGAAAAAATCGGAAAAAAAATCGGAAAAAATCAGGAAAAATCGGAAAAAAAATCGGGAAAAATCGGAAAAAAAATTGGAAAAAAAATCGAAAAAAATCGGGAAAAATCGGGAAAAATCGGAAAAAAAATCGGAAAAAAAAATCGGAAAAAATCGGAAAAAAAATCGGAAAAAAAATCGGAAAAAAAATCGGAAAAAATCGGAAAAAAAATCGGGAAAAATCGGAAAATAAAATTGAAAAAAAATCGGAAAAATCGGAAAAAATCGGAAAAAAAAATTCGGAAAAAATCGGAAAAAATCTGAAAAAATCTGAAAAAATCAGGAAAATCGGCAAAAAAAATCGGAAAAAATCGGGAAAATCGAAAAAAAAATTCGGAAAAAATCGGAAAAAATCGGGAAAAATCGGAAAAAAAATCGGAAAAAATCGGAAAAAATCGGGAAAAATCGGAAAAAAAAATCGGAAAAAAAATCGGAAAAAATCGGAAAAAATCGGAAAAAAAATCGGGAAAAATCGGAAAAAAATTTTGAAAAAAAATCGGAAAAAATCGGAAAAAAATCGGGAAAAATCGGAAAAATTTTTTGAAAAAAAATCGGAAAAAATCGGAAAAAAAATCGGGAAAAAATCGGGAAAAAATCAGGAAAATCGGCAAAAAAAATCGGAAAAAATCGGGAAAATCGAAAAAAAAATTCGGAAAAAATCGGAAAAAATCGGGAAAAATCGGAAAAAAAATCGGAAAAATCGGAAAAATCGGGAAAAATCGGAAAAAAAATCGGAAAAAAAATCGGAAAAATCGGAAAAAATCGGAAAAAAAATCGGGAAAAATCGGAAAAAAATTTTGAAAAAAAATCGGAAAAAATCGGAAAAAAATCGGGAAAAATCGGAAAAAATTTTTGAAAAAAAATCGGAAAAAATCGGAAAAAATCGGAAAAAAATCGGGAAAAATCGGAAAAAATTGGGAAAAATCGGAAAAAAAAATCGGAAAAAATCGGAAAAAATCGGAAAAAATCGGGAAAAATCGGAAAAAAAATCGGAAAAAATCGGAAAAAATCGGAAAAAAAATCGGAAAAAAAATCGGGAAAAATCGGAAAAAAAAATTGAAAAAAAATCGGAAAAAATCGGAAAAAATCGGAAAAAAATCGGGAAAAATCGGCAAAAAAATTGGCAAAAAAATCGGGAAAAATCGGGAAAAATCGGGAAAAATCGGCAAAAAAATCGGGAAAAAATCGGGAAAAAATCAGGAAAATCGGCAAAAAAAAATCGGAAAAAATCGGAAAAAAATCGGGAAAAATCGGAAAAAAAATTTGAAAAAAAATCGGAAAAAATCGGAAAAAATCGGAAAAAAATCGGGAAAAATCGGCAAAAAAATTGGCAAAAAAATCGGGAAAAAATCGGGAAAAATCGGAAATAATCGGCAAAAAAATCGGGAAAAAATCGGGAAAAAATCAGGAAAATCGGCAAAAAAAAATCGGAAAAAATCCGGAAAAATCGGAAAAAAAAATCGGAAAAATCGGAAAAAATCGGGAAAAAAATCGGGAAAAATCGGGAAAAATCGGGAAAAATCGGAAAAAAATTCGGAAAAAAAAATCGGAAAAATCGGAAAAAAAATCGGGAAAAAAATCGGAAAAAATCGGAAAAAATCGGAAAAAAAATCGGGAAAAATCGGAAAATAAAATTGAAAAAAAATCGGAAAAAATCGGAAAAAATCGGAAAAAAAAATCGGAAAAATCTGAAAAAATCGGGAAAAATCGGCAAAAAAATCGGCAAAAAAATTCGGAAAAAATCGGAAAAAATCGGGAAAAATCGGAAAAAAAAATCGGAAAAAATCGGAAAAAATCGGGAAAAATCGGAAAAAAAATCGGAAAAAATCGGAAAAAATCGGAAAAAAAATCGGAAAAAAAATCGGGAAAAATCGGAAAAAAAATTGGAAAAAAAATCGGAAAAAATCGGGAAAAATCGGGAAAAATCGGAAAAAAAATCGGAAAAAAAAATCGGAAAAAATCGGAAAAAAAATCGGAAAAAAAATCGGAAAAAATCGGAAAAAATCGGAAAAAAAATCGGGAAAAATCGGAAAATAAAATTGAAAAAAAATCGGAAAAAATCGGAAAAAATCGGAAAAAAAAATCGGAAAAAATCTGAAAAAATCGGGAAAAATCGGAAAAAAAATCGGCAAAAAAATTCGGAAAAAATCGGAAAAAATCGGGAAAAATCGGAAAAAAAATCGGAAAAAAAATCAGAAAAAAATCGGAAAAAATCGGAAAAAAAATTCGGAAAAAATCTGAAAAAATCTGAAAAAATCGGGAAAAATCGGCAAAAAAATCGGCAAAAAAATTCGGAAAAAATCGGAAAAAATCGGGAAAATCGGAAAAAAAATCGGAAAAAAAATCGGAAAAAATCGGAAAAAATCGGAAAAAAATCGTGAAAAATCGGAAAAAAAATTGGCAAAAAAAACGGGAAAAAATCGGAAAAAATCGAAAAAATCGGGAAAAATCGGAAAAAAAATCGAAAAAAATCGGAAAAATCGGGAAAAATCGGAAAAAAAATCGGAAAAAAATCGGAAAAATCTGAAAAAATCGGAAAAAAAATCGGGAAAAATCGAAAAAAAAATTTGAAAAAAAATCGGAAAAAATCGGAAAAAATTGGAAAAAAAATCGGGAAAAATCGGAAAAAAAATTTGAAAAAAAATCGGAAAAAATCGGAAAAAATCGGAAAAATCGGAAAAAAAATCGAAAAAAAATCGGGAAAAATCGGGAAAAAATCAGGAAAATCGGCAAAAAAAAATCGGAAAAATCGGGAAAAATCGGAAAAAAAAATCGGAAAAAATCGGAAAAAATCGGGAAAAGTCGGAAAAAAAATCGGAAAAAATCGGAAAAAATCGGAAAAAAAATCGGAAAAAAAATCGGGAAAAATCGGAAAAATTTTTTGAAAAAAAATCGGAAAAAATCGGAAAAAATCGGAAAAAAATCGGGAAAAATCGGCAAAAAAATTGGCAAAAAAATCGGGAAAAATCGGGAAAAATCGGGAAAAATCGGCAAAAAAATCGGGAAAAAATCGGGAAAAATCGGGGAAAATCGGGAAAAAATCGGGAAAAATCGGGGAAAAATCGGGGGAAAAATCGGGAAAAAAATCGGCAAAAAAATTCGGAAAAAATCGGAAAAAATCGGGAAAAATCGGAAAAAAAATCGGAAAAAATCGGAAAAAATCGGGAAAAATCGGAAAAAAAATCGGAAAAAATCGGAAAAAATCGGAAAAAAAATCGGAAAAAAAATCGGGAAAAATCGGAAAAAAAAATTGGAAAAAAAATCGGAAAAAATCGGGAAAAATCGGGAAAAATCGGAAAAAAAATCGGAAAAAAAAATCGGAAAAAATCGGAAAAAAAATCGGAAAAAAATCGGAAAAAATCGGAAAAAATCGGAAAAAAAATCGGGAAAAATCGGAAAATAAAATTGAAAAAAAATCGGAAAAAATCGGAAAAAATCGGAAAATAAAATTGAAAAAAAATCGGAAAAAATCGGAAAAAATCGGAAAAAAAAATCGGAAAAAATCTGAAAAAATCGGGAAAAATCGGAAAAAAATCGGGAAAAATCGGAAAATAAAATTGAAAAAAAATCGGAAAAAATCGGGAAAAATCGGAAAATAAAATTGAAAAAAAATCGGAAAAAATCGGAAAAAATCGGAAAAAAAAATCGGAAAAAATCTGAAAAAATCGGGAAAAATCGGAAAAAAAATCGGCAAAAAAATTCGGAAAAAATCGGAAAAAATCGGGAAAAATCGGAAAAAAAATCGGAAAAAAAATCAGAAAAAATTCGGAAAAAATCGGAAAAAAAATTCGGAAAAAATCTGAAAAAATCTGAAAAAATCGGCAAAAAAATCGGCAAAAAAATCGGCAAAAAAATTCGGAAAAAATCGGAAAAAATCGGGAAAAATCGGAAAAAAAATCGGAAAAAAAATCGGAAAAAATCGGAAAAAATCGGAAAAAAATCGTGAAAAATCGGAAAAAAAATTGGCAAAAAAAACGGGAAAAAATCGGGAAAAATCGGAAATAATCGGCAAAAAAATCGGGAAAAAAATCGGAAAAAATCGAAAAAATCGGGAAAAATCGGAAAAAAAATCGGAAAAAATCGGAAAAAATCGGGAAAAATCGGAAAAAAAATCGGAAAAAAAATCGGAAAAAATCGGAAAAAATCGGAAAAAAAATCGGGAAAAATCGAAAAAAAAATTTGAAAAAAAATCGGAAAAAATCGGAAAAAATTGGAAAAAAATCGGGAAAAATCGGAAAAAAAAATTGAAAAAAAATCGGAAAAAATCGGAAAAAATCGGAAAAATCGGAAAAAAAATCGGAAAAAAATCGGGAAAAATCGGAAAAAAATTTGAAAAAAAATCGGAAAAAATCGGAAAAAATCGGAAAAAAATCGGGAAAAATCGGCAAAAAAATTGGCAAAAAAATCGGGAAAAAATCGGGAAAAATCGGGAAAAATCGGCAAAAAAATCGGGAAAAATCGGGAAAAAATCAGGAAAATCGGCAAAAAAAAATCGGAAAAATCGGGAAAAATCGGAAAAAAAATCGGAAAAATCGGAAAAAATCGGAAAAATCGGAAAAAAAATCGGAAAAAATCGGAAAAAATCGGAAAAAAAATCGGAAAAAAAATCGGGAAAAATCGGAAAAATTTTTTGAAAAAAAATCGGAAAAAATCGGAAAAAATCGGAAAAAAATCGGGAAAATCGGCAAAAAAATTGGCAAAAAAATCGGGAAAAATCGGGAAAAATCGGGAAAAATCGGCAAAAAAATCGGGAAAAAATCGGGAAAAATCGGGGAAAATCGGGAAAAAATCGGGAAAAATCGGGGAAAAATCGGGGGAAAAATCGGGAAAAAATCGGAAAAAAATTCGGAAAAAAAAATCGGAAAAAATCGGAAAAAAAATCGGAAAAAAAATCGGAAAAAATCGGAAAAAATCGGAAAAAAAATCGGGAAAAATCGGAAAATAAAATTGAAAAAAAATCGGAAAAAATCGGAAAAAATCGGAAAAAAAAATCGGAAAAATCTGAAAAAATCGGGAAAAATCGGCAAAAAAATCGGCAAAAAATTCGGAAAAAATCGGAAAAAATCGGGAAAAATCGGAAAAAAAAATCGGAAAAAATCGGAAAACATCGGGAAAAATCGGAAAAAAAAATCGGAAAAAATCGGAAAAAATCGGAAAAAAAATCGGAAAAAAAATCGGGAAAAATCGGAAAAACAATTGGAAAAAAAATCGGAAAAAATCGGGAAAAATCGGGAAAAATCGGAAAAAAAATCGGAAAAAAAAAATCGGAAAAAATCGGAAAAAAAATCGGAAAAAAAATCGGAAAAAATCGGAAAAAATCGGAAAAAAAATCGGGAAAAATCGGAAAAAAAATCGGAAAAAAAATCGGAAAAAATCGGAAAAAATCGGAAAAAAAATCGGGAAAAATCGGAAAATAAAATTGAAAAAAAATCGGAAAAAATCGGAAAAAATCGGGAAAAATCGGAAAAAAAATCGGCAAAAAAATTCGGAAAAAATCGGAAAAAATCGGGAAAAATCGGAAAAAAAATCGGAAAAAAAATCGGAAAAAATCGGAAAAAATCGGAAAAAAATCGTGAAAAATCGGAAAAAAATTGGCAAAAAAAACGGGAAAAAATCGGGAAAAATCGGAAATAATCGGCAAAAAAATCGGGAAAAAATCGGAAAAAATCGAAAAAATCGGGAAAAATCGGAAAAAAAATCGGAAAAAATCGGAAAAAATCGGGAAAAATCGGAAAAAAATCGGAAAAAATCGGAAAAAAAATCGGAAAAAATCGGAAAAAATCGGAAAAAAAATCGGGAAAAATCGAAAAAAAAATTTGAAAAAAAATCGGAAAAAATCGGAAAAAAAATCGGGAAAAATCGGAAAAAAAATTGGAAAAAAAATCGGAAAAAATCGGGAAAAATCGGGAAAAATCGGAAAAAAAATCGGAAAAAAAAATCGGAAAAAATCGGAAAAAAAATCGGAAAAAAAATCGGAAAAAATCGGAAAAAATCGGAAAAAAAATCGGGAAAAATCGGAAAATAAAATTGAAAAAAAATCGGAAAAAATCGGAAAAAATCGGAAAAAAAAATCGGAAAAAATCTGAAAAAATCGGGAAAAATCGGAAAAAAAATCGGCAAAAAAATTCGGAAAAAATCGGAAAAAATCGGGAAAAATCGAAAAAAAAATCGGAAAAAAAATCAGAAAAAATCGGAAAAAATCGGAAAAAAAATTCGGAAAAAATCTGAAAAAATCTGAAAAAATCGGGAAAAATCGGCAAAAAAATCGGCAAAAAAATTCGGAAAAAATCGGAAAAAATCGGGAAAAAATCGGAAAAAAATTCGGAAAAAAAATCGGAAAAAATCGGAAAAAATCGGAAAAAAAATCGTGAAAAATCGGAAAAAAAAATTGGCAAAAAAAACGGGAAAAAATCGGGAAAAATCGGAAATAATCGGCAAAAAAATCGGGGAAAAATCGGAAAAAATCGAAAAAATCGGGAAAAATCGGAAAAAAAATCGGAAAAAATCGGGAAAAATCGGGAAAAATCGGAAAAAAATCGGAAAAAAAATCGGAAAAAATCGGAAAAAATCGGAAAAAAAATCGGGAAAAATCGAAAAAAAAAATTGAAAAAAAATCGGAAAAAATCGGAAAAAATTGGAAAAAAATCGGGAAAAAATCGGAAAAAAAATTTGAAAAAAAATCGGAAAAAATCGGAAAAAATCGGAAAAATCGGAAAAAAAATCGGAAAAAAAATCGGGAAAAATCGGAAAAAAAATTTGAAAAAAAATCGGAAAAAATCGGAAAAAATCGGAAAAAAATCGGGAAAAATCGGCAAAAAAATTGGCAAAAAAATCGGGAAAAAATCGGGAAAAATCGGGAAAAATCGGCAAAAAAATCGGGAAAAAATCGGGAAAAAATCAGGAAAATCGGCAAAAAAAAATCGGAAAAATCGGGAAAAATCGGAAAAAAAAATCGGAAAAAATCGGAAAAAATCGGGAAAAATCGGAAAAAAAATCGGAAAAAATCGGAAAAAATCGGAAAAAAAATCGGAAAAAAAATCGGGAAAAATCGGAAAAATTTTTTGAAAAAAAATCGGAAAAAATCGGAAAAAATCGGAAAAAAATCGGGAAAAATCGGCAAAAAAATTGGCAAAAAAATCGGGAAAAATCGGGAAAAATCGGGAAAAATCGGCAAAAAAATCGGGAAAAAAATCGGGAAAAAATCGGGAAAAATCGGGGAAAATCGGGAAAAAATCGGGAAAAATCGGGGAAAAATCGGGGGAAAAATCGGGAAAAAATCGGAAAAAAAATCGGAAAAAAAAATCGGAAAAAATCGGAAAAAAATCGGAAAAAAAATCGGAAAAAATCGGAAAAATCGGAAAAAAAATCGGGAAAAATCGGAAAATAAAATTGAAAAAAATCGGAAAAAATCGGAAAAAATCGGAAAAAAAAATCGGAAAAATCTGAAAAAATCGGGAAAAATCGGCAAAAAAATCGGCAAAAAAATTCGGAAAAAATCGGAAAAAATCGGGAAAAATCGGGAAAAAAAATCGGAAAAAATCGGAAAACATCGGGAAAAATCGGAAAAAAAAATCGGAAAAAAATCGGAAAAAATCGGGAAAAATCGGAAAAAAAATCGGCAAAAAAATTCGGAAAAAATCGAAAAAAATCGGGAAAAATCGGAAAAAAAATCGGAAAAAAAATCGGAAAAAATCGGAAAAAATCGGAAAAAAATCGTGAAAAATCGGAAAAAAAATTGGCAAAAAAAACGGGAAAAAATCGGGAAAAATCGGAAATAATCGGCAAAAAAATCGGGAAAAAATCGGAAAAAATCGAAAAATCGGGAAAAATCGAAAAAAAAATCGGAAAAAAATCGGAAAAAATCGGGAAAAATCGGAAAAAAAATCGGAAAAAAAATCGGAAAAAATCGGAAAAAATCGGAAAAAAAATCGGGAAAAATCGAAAAAAAAATTTGAAAAAAAATCGGAAAAAATCGGAAAAAAAATCGGGAAAAATCGGAAAAAAAATTGGAAAAAAAATCGGAAAAAATCGGGAAAAATCGGGAAAAATCGGAAAAAAAAAATCGGAAAAAAAATCGGAAAAAATCGGAAAAAAAATCGGAAAAAAAATCGGAAAAAATCGGAAAAAATCGGAAAAAAAATCGGGAAAAATCGGAAAATAAAATTGAAAAAAAATCGGAAAAAATCTGAAAAAATCGGAAAAAAAAATCGGAAAAAATCTGAAAAAATCGGGAAAAATCGGAAAAAAAATCGGCAAAAAAATTCGGAAAAAATCGGAAAAAATCGGGA